>NC_056747.1:318313208-318408208 GCF_019279795.1 Protopterus annectens | reverse complement strand
TATATATATATATATATATATATGTGTGTGTGTGTGTGTGTGTGCATAGAGGGTGTGTGGATGTGCATGTATATTATAGACATATATAGAGTGTGATTTGTCTATATATACCTTCATATTTAGAGAGACTGTGTGTGCATATCTATCTACGTAGATCTATTGAAACTAATTGAAAGTTCAGTAGATCAGCCTAAATGGCGACTAAAAAAAAACAATATTATGTCAGTGTTGCAAAAAAAGCCACCCAGCTTTCCTGTCAATCAAATGCAAGAGGAAAGAAAGCTGTTGACTAAGAGTACTCAGTTAACGAGTCCACTCTGCGGGGAATGTATATATTCCTAATCCTTACTGTACCACTACCTCCTACTAAGTAATGCCAGCATTCTGCAATCATGTGACTATTCATTTACTTTTCCCGATATTACAAATGTTGTCCGATATACCGAATGTTCGGCCAAAAGGCTGGTTCCCATATATATATATATATGTATATATATGGGTCTACTTCAAAACATCAAAACTCCACAATATCAAAGACCTCATACCTCATTGTCAAGACTAAAGGACTGAAACTTCACTTCAGTGAACGATCAGATCATCAAATCCATTCCCAGGGTATGTAACCATTCATCCTACAACTAGCAAAAATGAAACCGTACCATCCTCAACTCATGCCCCACCACACCCCCCAACTAAATATACCAACTCCAAGATAGCACTACAGTTGGGAAAAGGGCAAAGTCCACCTTGTTTGCCAACATGTTACTTACCATGGGAATAGATTCTATGATCTGGTCATTCTCTAAAATGAGGTTTTGATGCTTTTGTTTCGATGATGTGGCCTTCAATCGATATTGTGGGGTTTTCAGGTAGGCCTCTCTCTCTATATATATATATATATATATATATATATATATATATATATATATATATATATATATATATATATATACACACACACACACACACACACACATTTACAAATGGAAACATTGGAACAGACTCCAAAGGCATTGCTTTTACTGTAAGTCTGTCCTGATTCCAAAAGACTTGCTCTTATTGTAAGTGACTTACATTGATATAAGGCCTATCTATAAACAGGCTTACACTTGGGGGTCAGATTCCAAAAGACCTGCTGTCAGCCTGCTCTTAGTGCAAATGGTCTTTTACACTGAGAGTAAGTCTGCTGGAATTGGGCTCATTGTATTTATGTGCTTGAGCATATATGTATATATTTGAATACATTCTTATGTATAAAAATACACAAAGATTGAAACACATGGAATACATGCACTCTTTTTGAAAATGACGCTACTGAAAAATTTTCAATATTGGTCACACAATAGATCACAAAATGAAAACCAGTTTTCTTTTGAATCTTTTTACCAAAACCCTACCATTAAATTCAGGGACATACTGTTTGAATAGTGGTACTGTTATGGAAAGAGTTTTTGGTTAGGCGTAAGGAGAGGTAATGTGTGCTTTCCTAACCTTGCTCTTAAGCTCAGCCCTACACCTTACCTTAGAAAAACTCCATTCTGAAATAGTACCACTATACAAGGAACTGAAAAACTACATACAGCAAAACATTAAATCTGTCTCCTTCTCCAGCTCTTTCTCTGTTCTTATCTGCAACCATTTGCACATACTTTCCCTCCCGCTATTACTGAAACGGTGATAATCGAGGACACTGGGCTGCGTCAGTGTTTTTGCAGAGCTCTTGGAATGTTAACAGCAATTGTACAACATCTAGGAGGTGCTGCATATCAACTTGTCATTAGCTCAAAAATTCTTTGTCAAAATACCTTGAGACAGCTAAAAATACTCAGTGTTAAAAGGCCCATATTTGGGACAATTTTTTGTAATTACTATTCTTAGGTCATATAAAAAATAGAACAGGAGATTTCACAACAGCATGCATTTTCTGACCAATAAGAAGTATAAAGTCTCACTGCACTTCTAAGATGTTTGTTTTCCACATGACATCTCACGAGAAGCTGGCTTTAATATATATTAAAATTCATATAATCTGTCTTTGGATTAATATATCTGCAGCTGGCATATACTGGGAGATTTACAGGACATTTGTCTATTTATGATTTTCTTCAGAACTGAAATTTTACTATTAGTTGCAGGGCCTTAAAGGACTACCATTCTGTTTTATGAGTCTGTGCAAGTACTGACTCACCCTTTATTTTTATACGACCATATAAATTTATCGAATTTCTCTTATTACATTTTTATGCCAGGAATTTAATAACACAACAAGTCCTTCATTCACATTCTGAATTTACATGCCTCATCAGGCAATGTGCAAGTGACTGGCTTCAGAAGGAAAGTATTCTGTCTTTAGAATTACAAACAGTGATAAGAACCTTGGGATGTAACGTCAAGAGAAAAATAACAGAAAAATGTTGTTTCTAACACTAACTGCAGGATAAATCATTGAGGCTGCTGTGGAATGCATTAGCTTAGCAATTGCCTGAAGCTGTTATGATTCTTCAGTTTAAACCTATAAGCTATACCATCACTCAAAAACTCCACATCACACATGGAAATCAGTCAGGATGTGTAATGCACTTTACACAAATGCTGAAATTCTGAATTATTAAAAAGTAACACTGCTGGTATTGTTACAAGCAGCTAAATCACTGAGTGTGTTTGAAATGTGTTTGAGCTACAGACAAGCAAGTATTCTACCCATCAATGTGGAAATGGGAAGGAGAAGGTAGACAATTTAAGCAAACAAACCTCCAAGAGAGGGAGACCCAAGTCTCATGAATGTGTTCTCCCCTCAGGTCTGTGGTACCTAACATAAATAAACTGAAGAGTTCTTTTACCCTTCCCAAGTAACCCACATTGTTAATAAAGAAGAGTGATTTTCACAAGGTGCTGCAAAGCAATTTCACTAAGCTAATCAAAGGTTCTAACTGGAGAGAAAAAATCGTGAGGGTATATGTAATTTCCTGTCTTGCAACAATGACTTAGGTTTTCACCTCCACTTGAGCCTAGAATGTGTATGGAAAAATGTTGTTGGTCTTAGGGGCATTACATTCACACCCTTGTGCAAGGGTACCTCAAGAGGTGCTTGGCCTTTAAAGAGGAAGAGCAACAAAACATTGACTCATTTTTAAAACAACTAAACTGATTTTATAAATGGCATGCCTCACTCTAGACTATGCTTTCATGTGGGAATACTGCCCTTCCTTCACATGTGGGTCACATTGTTACTCATCATGCCTAATAGAAATGCAAGCTCAACTTTCCGCCCAACCATAATTCCAGTCAGGATTACCCAGTACGTATACTCCATTTACAAGATGAAACAAGAACTAGCTTGATGCAGCTGAGTCCTAACTGAATAAAGATAAGAAAGTTGCACATGTTAGAGTAGCCATTGAGCTATAAAGTTATGGCTAGAGGACTAATATCAAGGCAGCAGTTTGCTCATTTATTTTCCTTGCACATGTCACACAGTAACAGATTTAGTGTTCGTACTTTTACCTTTTATATACTTTACTTGCAATTATATTTTACCCTGGGGTTTCCATTCAGTGTTTCCTATCAGTCATTTTTTATTTATTAAGAACTTTATCTACCCATTTCAACCACCAAGCAATCCTAATTATTTTAATTTTTTCTCTCCCAGTGTGCTGAGAACATAATTGTTCTGAAGATTCCTGCTGCAAAAGTGTAAGGAAAATATTGCTATAGCATAGGAATTTCCACAGCTGAATTTCAGTCACATTTCTAAAAGCAGTAAAAAGGCAGTACCTTCATTTATACAAATGTAAGGCAGTACATAAAATATCTTTAAAGCTCTTGATATATTTTTCTGTTGTTTTGCCTAGGGTGGTGTGTACAGTATTGTGAAAATGATGCTGTTTTGCTGTGGTGGCCTTTCACAATCCTTACCAGGAAGGAGTTGTTTACATGCACACAACATTGTGCTACTCACCCATTGTTAACCTGTGAGACTGCTGGGCTCCAGCAACATGACATAGACAATAAGTCCTCTTTAATTCTCTCTGAGACAAGAAAACTGGCTGTCGTTTGACTCATCCCATCTCCCTCAGCTAAATCTACCAGTACATTAAGTCAGTTTGCGCAGTTTAGTGATAAATGACACGTTCCCTCGGTGCACGATGCTGGCCCAGTTCCTCCACATATTCATACATCCTCAACTCAATCCATCCTTCAAATACCTTCTTCATTTGTCTAAACTTTATCCACTGTTCCTTACTAAGACCAAAATAATTTTGTAACATTTCACAATAGCTACATCCATGGTCATTAACCATGTAAACATCCTTTGTACAACTTCCAAATACTGACTATTCTTCAACCTTCCTTTGCATGACTTTTCCTTTTAGTGTATTATTTTAATTATTATTTTTCACAGTCTCCTCTCCATCTGCATTCCAGTAACAAACTCTTAACTTATTATCATGCTTACCTGTCTCCTCCTCTATCTGCTTCCTGTACACGATGTTCTAATACCTTTCTTATTTATCACCCAGACCACTCCCTTCCTCTCCGCTATGGCAACACATCAACTGCTCACAAAAAAGAGCCACAATGGACGTTTAAAAGTTAGCTGACCACAACCTCCATCTATTCTGCCTTCATGAATTCTGACCTTCCTAATCTTCAGTCTCATTTTCCCTACCTGTTGAATGTTGGCACCCTTAAACTTTTAGGTGCATCAAGATACCTCGCCTGATACAAAATGTAGCCAAAATCATTTTCTTAACTTCTACACACCCCTGCAAGGTGTGACTCTTACCCATTTATCTGTTCAAGAACTGTCCACCCTTTTCTACTACCTTCTCCTCATTTACTAAGAGCATTTCCTGTCCCCCTGGTAATACCTGCTGTCCTAGATACTCTGTTATTTACTACTAGGAGCCCTATTTCATTGTCATTAATGATCCCCTTCCCTAAGGTACAACTAATTTCTCTGGACAATATTAAAGCCAAGACACCACATCAGACTTTTAAAAATTTTCAGGACATTCAGTAGAACCATTTAACCTTTCCAAAGAACATTACACAATCTTTTGCAAAAAGATTAAATGAACTTTTCCTCTCCCACGCCCCAACATGGTCTGCCAAACACATTTGTACTCATCTAGCTGGCATCTCCACAACTTGAAAAAAGTAATACAGGACAGAAGTCATACTTGCCTTTAACACCACCCCTACCACCTTCTACCTCCCTCATCTTAGTCTAGGCTCTTTGTTTAATGCCTTAAGCCCCCAGTGAAATAGTTCATCTCGGCACTTCCCCCATAAAGATATTTCTGAATTAATTCTGATCAATGATATTGGTCTGCAATTTACAAGGTAAACAGACTCCATTGGATGTACCTTGAGCAGCAGAATTATAGCTGCTGCCTCCCTAGGATCGGGGTAGCTCATCTCATGACAAAATACCATTCATAACTTCAATGTTTCATATTCCTGCTGCTTCACCAGCTTGTAATCTACTTGGAGCCATCAAGTCTCCCAGCTTCCACCCAAAATGCTGAATTATTACATCCACTCCTTCCTCCTCAGAATGTCTCCCCAACCTATATTTCTCTTTTTCATTCTCAGTTAACCTCATTCCTTCTATTTACTTGTTTCAAATTATTTATGCGTGTTTATTTTAATTTAATTTAAATTAAATGTGCAAGCAGATGGACACATTGATTTCAAGTCCTTTCTCATACATGATCCAGGTCAGCTGGCACAGATATTTCCAAAAATAAATAAATAAATAATTTATTAGAATACATTTGCAAGTAAACAGGAAGACTACTATAAAAGCAAACTAGGTCTACTTCTATAATTATGCAATACAAAAAAAAGGAAATTACATCGTTGGTTAAAAACAGTAATACACTACATTATCAATGAACTTTTTTTGTTAGAAACCACATCTTACCAAAGCATAACTGCATTAAGAGTGAAACTAATTTCTATTACTTACATCTTTACCTTACAAAGTTAGATGAGTAATATATGGGGCAGTATTCATAGTATGGGGTTTCACATTTTCATAGCGGTGGTCCGCAAAGAGCAGATTTAAGACGTTATGCAAATCCCGGACATTTAGGATGTAATTCACCCTGAAGTTACAGTCATAATATGGAGATGTGTGGGCAGCTGAGTTGGTGTTGCTGCATACCTAGACATTTTACTGAAGGGGTTGCTTGGGAGAAACGCTTCATTTCAGTGCTTGTGCATACTGGGGCATATTACTTAAGGGATTGCTTCCTTTCATTGCTTGTGCATACTGACGCATGTTAATGAAGGGGGTCACTTGGGTGAATGCTTAATTCTGGTTATTGTGCATACCTGGACAGTTTATTGAGGGGGGTGCTTGATTGAATGCTTCATTCTGGTGCTTGCGCATAGTATGAAATGTTACTGAAGGGGTCGCTGGGGAATGTAATTCATTTGCGTGTCACGGAAATGCTTGTGCATGCATAGTCAGACTGCTGGAGTGATCACTGGGCAGAATAATTTATTATGTCATTTTAGTGATTGTGCATATGTAACACAAACTAATGAAGGGGTTGCTGGAGAAAATAATTCATTTGCATCTCAGGGTAGTGCTTGTGCATTAACTAGACAAACAAGTTTGCGGATTGAAACTCCAAAATCAAAGGTAAGGCATTGCATTTAAACATGGATGTGCATACCACAGGGATGTCAGACTATGTATCACAAAACTGCCTCATTAGCATACTACACACTTTACATTTCCCATTTCTATCTCATTATTTTTCAGGCTTAGCGCATTAGTGTAAATGACTTCTATGAATCAAGCCATTGCTACACTTATTTGTAAGCATTAGGAATACCCCTATCGCATTTGAGCAAGTGACTATAAATACCACCTGTAGTATGCACAATATATACAGTGATATCCTGACTCAAAAATATGAAATGGTGACCCAGAGAAGTTAACAGTTAGTGGAAAATCTCAAAACAGATGGAGGTAGTAGCAGTGATGACTGACAGTTTATCCTTTATCAATTAAGAAAGTACATTTATTGTAAAGGAAAAGTAGTGAAATAATTATATTTATTTTGTTACGAATAGCTTTGTTGAAGTCAGCGGTCATGGTGGCGCAGCAGTTAGCATTGCCACCTCACAGCAAGAGGTTCTCCGGTTTGATTCTTGGCTGGGGTGCCTTCTGTGTGGAGTCTGCATGTCCTCCCTGTGGTTGCATGGGTTTCCTCCCACATCCCCAAGACATGCTGTAGGTGGATTGGACACACTAAAATTGGCCCTAGGTGTGAATGTGTGTCCCTTCTGTGGAAGGTTGGGTGCCGGGCTGACAACTTAACACCATAAAACTCCACTGCCAATTGCTCTGCGGACCACTGTTCCCCTGTGGTGACCCCTAACTGGGAAAAGCTGAAAGAAGAAGAAGAAGCTTTGTTGAAGTCCTTTTCAATTGTAGTTAATGTAAATTGAGATCACTGCTGTTGAAAATTGCCATGGGTTTATAAATAATAGTATAACTATATACTAAGGAGCTGATTACAAAGCCGAGGCAAAAATTTACATGTAGTATCTTGAGGATAAATGTGTTCAACAGATATTGGTCTCGAGCATTTATTTTGTACCAAATGGCATTTGATAGTAAAATAAATCTAAGACTTTTTTCTTTTACTCTCTATTTTTTTAAGAACTGTATAATTTGGGAGATGTCAGAGGCAAACATTAATAGAACATATTCCAGTCTTAAGATCTGGGACACTCCCCCCAGTCCCATCTCTTTACCACATTCTACCTAATACACTCCTTCTGCACTTGTTTGTTAGTCATTTTTAATTTAATTGCATTTTTTTAAACTGTGTTTGGTCTAATATTGCTACATACTCAAGTGTACTAGCTTACACTGCATTTGAATTGTTTTTACTGCTGTTTTAGCTACTTTTCTGTAAAAAAACAAAACAAAAAAAACTGTAAGCCTGTTTCTTACCTTTCCTGTAATTAGTGTAGTCCAGATATAACTGCGGTGGTGGTGCTGCGGTAGCGTTGTCGCCTCACAGTAAGATGTTGTCCTGTTCGATTCTTGGCTAGAGCATCTTCTGTGTGGAGACATGCGCGAATGGGTGTACCTTCTTTGAAGGTTGTGAGTCAGGGCTGGCAACTCAGCACGTAAAAATCTACTGCCAATCATTAATGGACCGGAGTTCCGCTGTGGTGACCCCTAACCAGGAAAAGCCGAAAGATACAACAAGTGTAGTCCAGATATAGATTTGCTGTATCCAGGACTGTATGTAAGCTTCTGAGCCTTCCCAAGCCTTTCTGTGTTGGAGGGAAGCCTTCTAGCTTGTCAGTGGGAGTGGTAAGCACTAGGTAACCTGTCGACCACATAAGGAGTGGTTCTGGCCCAGAAATTGTAGTTATTGGCCATCTGGGCAATCTTTTCCATCTCTCTTAACTTTCTGATTTGAAAGCCCACATTTGCACTTGTTTCTTTCTTTCTTGTAACTGGTCTAGTGCAGAAACAGGTTCTTAGCTTTAGCACTTGAATTTGCTTATTCATGCTCAGCACTTGTTCAGAACTTGTAAGCACTAAATAAGCTACTAATTACTACAACACTCAACCTTTCTCATTAAATAGAGGAAAATGTTTTTTGCACTTACTTTCCTCACTTGCTTAGAGAAAAACAGCTCTTGTACTCACTTTCCTCACTTATCTAGAGGAAAATATTTTTTTATTCAGGCATGTCCGAGGGTCAGCTCCCAGTGTTCTCTCCTGTCTATCTGATGAATCTGGGCATCTTGGGGCAATGCAGAAATTGCCTCATGCACACATACAACCCTCTCCTCCTAACACCCAACACTACAACCTGTAGGAGATGCACTTATCTAGCCAAACTGGAGGTATTCTCTAATCAAGACTGAACTTGACAGTCAAGAGGAGAAGGTTAACACTTGCACCACACCACACTCATCACATAGTCTCACTAAATCTACACCACCAAAATCCACATGGAGAAACACAAAAACATTTACAGAGGCTCTCAGCAATAATCTGCCCAAGCAACAGAGACCTCCAAAGCAGAAACACAAGCAACTTCCACCCCCCAACACAACTTAAATGACACAGCCCACAGACTCAGTGTGCCACTCAACCACAGCCAATAAGGCAAAGCAACGTATCCAACACAGTAGTCATAGGTGACTCTATAGTCAGGCACACTGATGTCCCACTCACCAGGCTAAACAAGGAGAAGGTTACTGCCAGCTGCCTGTCAGGTGCCAGGATCTGCCACATAACCCACGCACTTAGGTCACTCGACAACAAGTACAAATATGACTCTGTCATTGTCCATGTTGGTGTGAATAATCTGATTAATACCTCCGTGGACTACATGAAAAGAGACATGGAAGAGCTGTCTGATCTTGTAGCCCAGGCAGGTATGACCCCAGCCCTGAGTAGCATTCTGCCATTGCCTAGAATGATACCGCAGTACAAGGACAAAATGATTGACTTCAACAATTGGCTACACTTCTGGTGTCATTCTAAGGGGATCCAGCATCTGTCTGCTTGGGATGACATGGTTGATAGACCACGATGCTTTGCCAGAGATGGCCTGCACCTGTTGGCCCTGGGATCCCGATACTGGCTAAGGCTCTTGCCGCCCCTATAGTGCCTTTTTTAGGCAAGGTTCAAGTGACAAATTCACGACTGTAATAGGAACAGGCAAGCAAAAACTGAGGGTAATGCTACTCAATGCTAGAAGTCTAAATCTCAAAATACACTCAGTGGAGGCACTTCTTAAAATGGAGAACATTGATATCTGTGCAGTGACTGAGACCTGGTTCAAGGCTCCAGAGAGCACCCCTGCACTACCAGGCTATAACTCATATCACACTTTTCGACCATGTAACCTGGACTGGAACACCAAAGGCGGAGCTGTGTCCATATTCATTAAGGATATCCACACCTCCAGGCTAGTTGCTCAGCATAATGCATCCGAGGTTATCCAAGTGCAACTAACTCTGGGCAAAACTGCAATCCAAATTGTAGCTTGCTACAGATCCCTCACCATGCCCCAGGATTCCCACTCCTCTTTTCTTGATGTACTGGAAAATATTAGGGTTCAACCAAACACCCTAATAATGGGCAATTTCAACTACCCTATGATTAACTGGGAAAACTACTAGTGTACAAACTCCTTCACACAGCGCTTTCTGGAATTCATAAACTCGAATGCCCTGGATCAACTTATCCACATCCCCAACAGGGGAAACAATATCCTAGACCTAGTCATTACCAACATGAGTGACCAGTGTTCCACACCTGAAGTCAACTCCTCGTTGGTCCGATCCAACCATAAGCTAATCACCCTTGATATCCACATCCTGCCCCCCCATTAAGGAAACCACGGTAAAAAATTTCTCCAAAGCCAACTTCATGCTTCTTAAGACAGAAGTGGTGAACTTCAGGACCCCCATGCAGATGGACAACACAGTTACAACTGCTGAATCCTACACAAATGCACTCTATAAGCACTTACATAACTGTATGGATCGTGCTATCCCAAACAGAACCAAGACGCTATCCTCCAAAAAAGGAAGCCAATCTGGTGGTCCCCTGCCATAAACAAACTGTACAACAGAAGTAAGAAATTGTTGCAAAAGAGAGTAAAATCCCATGAGTGGAGGAGCTCCCTGGTCAGCTTCAGTAAAAAGCTGAGATTACTTATAAGATCCTCCAAAGCTAGCTACAAAAACAAAATCACTACTGATTCTAAGGACAACCACAAAGCATTCTATAGCTATGTCAAGAATCTCAGTGGCAAAACCCAGATCTGCTCTGAGGTACAGTACAACGGCACAAAAATTACAGAACCAACTGATATTGCCAACATCCTGGCAGACAGGTTCAGTGCTAACTTTACCTCCCCTCATCCCCTAAAGGGCCCATATTTATACAGGAAAAATGCAGAGTCCCTGTAATCACAACTACGCAGGTAAAAGCTGCACTCTCTAAAGTCAAAAACACAGCATCCATGGGACTGGACAACATCCTAGGGTACATTTTACACAAACATCAGAACAAACTGGCTCCCCACCTAAGCAACATGTTCAGTCATAGCCTCACATCAGGCTTTGTGCCCACTGAATGGTGTACAGCAGCAGTTATCCCACTCCGCAAAGGGGGAGCCACCACTGATCCTGGGAACTATTGCCTTATTAGCCTGACGAGCCTGGTCTGCAAGGCCATGGAATGTATCATCATGGAACACATAAACAAAGATATTGGTAACCTCCAAACTCTGGATCCCACCCAGTTTGGGTTTGTGAAAGGCAGATCATGCCTCCTGGACCTGATTGACTTCTTTGAGGCAGTCACCAAAGCCGTAAATGATGGTAAGGTGGTTCACACAGCCTATCTTGACCTCACCAAGGCTTTCGACACCATCCCCCATTCTGGAATTATAGCTAAACTCACTAAACTAGGTATAAATCCCTATGTCACAAGATGGGTTGCCAAATGGCTCACTGACAGAACCCACACTGTAAAAGTTGCACACTCCAAATCTGACCTCAAACCAGTGACAAGTGGAGTACCACAGGGTTCATTCCTGGGACCTCTCCTGTTTGGTATCCACTTCTCTGAAGTATAGGCTAACACAGAAGACCTCTGGCTAATGAAGTTCGCAGATGGGGAAATCCTACAGAAGGGCCTCGCTGAGAGAGATGCCTGGTGTCAGAGCCATGGCCTCAAGCTCAATGCCAAAAACTGCATTGTCATCCCCTTTGGTAAAAACTCTGTACCCATGAACTACCACATAGGCAGCAATCTACTTAACACCGAATGTGTGATAAGAGACCTTGGGACCCAGGTGGACAGTAGTCTTCCTTTGATAGCCACATCGCCACAGTAATCAGGAAGTCCTTCTAGGTGGCACACATCATCATAAAAGGGTTCTCATCCAGGAAAAAAGAGGTTACTGTTCCCCTCTACTCGACACTCATTAGACCCATTAAAGAGTACAATGCCCTTTTTGGAATGTACCTCACAAGACATCTGCAGCAACTGGAAAGGCCACAGAAGTACCTCACAAAGAGGATTACTGGCCTCAAACAGATGCCCTACACTGACCATCTCAAAAAACTCCAGCTTTACTCCGTAGCATATTGCCTACTCCGAGGTGATATCTGCTTAACATATAAAGCTATGTCAAACCCAGAGCTGTTGGACATGCTACACCTTAAAAAAATCCCAATCCCTCTGAGATACAAGCTCTAGGGACCTAAACCTTGTCACCACAATAAACAGAACATGCTGGAGGAATAGATTCCTGTCCCAGAGACTTCCCATACTCTGGAACAAGCTACCCATCTATGTCAAGCAAAGTTCTTCATTAGCATTCTTCAAGAAAAATCTCGATGAGTGGATGGGTAATAGGAAATAGACACTTCTGTGTCTCTGCTGGACAGTGGCACAGGAAAATAACTTTCTTGTGTGGCGTAAGCCAGTGAACCTTGTTTGCTAGGCTTATGTAGGCTCTCGGGCTGATAGCCTAATACCTACCTGTAAGATCAATGCATTTAATGCTGTCTCACAATTAATATCTTGAGAAATAAGATTTGAAATTGTATAGGATATGTTTAGTTAATTTAACACTTTTTTGTAAGTGGGTTAAAATGTGAGGCTGAATGAAATACGTAAGCTTAATGAGTAGGCCTAAATCTTTTCATTCTGTTAGAATAGGTAGAGGGTTATTAGATGCATTTATCATTCCAAGCACGTTTGTTTTATGTAATCTTTTGGCAGTATCACAGTCCTTTTTTATTAATAATAATATAATGCTTTTTATTGAACCTGGCTTTGTGCCCTGTCTTTCTGTGGTTCTGCCATTGCTTCTCGATGCATTGAGCTGTCCAGGGTGCTGACATACTGTCTATTGCATAATGATTGGTTCCCACTGGATGTAGCTGTTGCCTGCATTGCTGACTTCCCATCTTTTTTTATTTTTCAAGTAAAATACAAGTAAAAAAAATTTTTTAATATAAAGAATGCTTTTTATTCAGTCACTCTAAAAATTAAAAAATAAGCAAGAAGAGTGAAAACTTCGCAAAAAAAAAAAAAAAAAAAACAAAGACAACCTGATTCCAGAAAAGCATTCAAGGTAGTTTTTTGCTGATTCCTGCTACTTCTTCTGGTACCTCTAACAGAATCAGGAAAACCAACCTCAAATGGTTTTCTGAAATCAGTTTGACTGGGTTTCTTTTGCAAAGTTTTCACTCTTCTTCCTCATCTTTTACTTTTTAGAATGACTGAATAAGAAGCATTGTTTATTAATTTTTTTACATATATTGTTTCAATATTGATGGTCTACCTTTGACCATTATGTTGCAGCATTAGCTAGGAAATCCTTCAATCTAGCACAATTGATTTTCAAATGTAGCTTATTTAGGTCAGAGGGCGTCATTTGCTCTCTCTGTACTCTGCATTAATTAGCCAGTTATGGAGTACAATGCGCTCCTTTTGGCATGTACCTAGCTACACTTATCATTCAGCCAAAAGGTTCCAAATGGTCTTATCTAAAAGGATTATTGGCCTAAATCCTCTTTAATCTGTTATAGGCTCTTGCACTTGAAATATGTCTCTTTTCTATGCCATTAAAGAGTTCGACCAAATGGATTTCTCCATACTTCTCAGCTGCCCAAACTTTTACAGAATGAACCAAGTTTTACATCATATTTTTGATCTGTTCTTCACACATTTTGTGGTTTTCTTGTACAACACTGAGGATTGAAGCAAATAAATAATGTCAGGTATTTGATTTTTTAGACCTGACTTTTTAAATTTCAGAAAATGCATACTAATACAAAATGTGTTATTCAAGCAACTTTCTAAGTTCATAAAAGTAATATTTAAAAATCTGTCCCTAATTTTTGACCTTTGCCCCATTATTTTTGGCGTTGTGTACTTGAACACAGAAAATATGTTAAGAGCACATTGTATAAATATTCTACTGACTGCACATATTTCAAAAAATGAACAAAAAAAGCTTCACAGACTGTTGACACAAACAGCGCGAAGAGGTAGATCCTGGTAATTGCCCAAAATTAATCTCAAATAAACGCAATAATCGGATATCCTTAAATGGTTGACTTAACACAATTTTATTAGTGTTTTCGGAAACGGTAATGCGTTTCCTTCCTCAGATAAACAAGCAAAGCAATAAATCATCCACATTCAGCCCTTTCTTTTAAAAAACTTTAAAAGCATCATGTGATGCTAATTGCATTATGCAGGCACTTAGCCTTAATTGACTAGTCTGCATTCAAAAATCATAATATAGGTGTACTCTCAGCGTACATTAAATTACAAATGATTTAAAACTAATATTAAATATATACATATATATATATATATATATATATATATATATATATATATAAATAATTAGAAATATTTTTACCTAAAATTGCAATGATCTATAATGAATTTCACATTTAAACCACCCATTTAAAAACACACATAAATATACCCATTTACAAAAAGCATATGCAAAAGTATTAAATACATCTAATAATAACACTGTTATCAGTTACTAACTCCACCCAACAAGAGATGTAACAGGACTAAAAAATGTGAAATTCATTATAGATCATTGCAATTTTAGATAAAAATATTTCTAATTATTATTTATATATATATATTTAATATTAGTTTTAAATAATTTGTAAGTCAACCATTTAAGGATATCCGATTATTGCGTTTATTTGAGATTAATTTTGGGCAATTACCAGGATCTACCTCTTCACAATATTTCAAAAAATGTAATTTTATTATTTTGGAAAGAATAACCTTGAATCCAAGATGCAGACCCTGACAAGAGATAATAGAAGTTAAGGAGCTTTTATGGCAGCTGAAACTGACTGTCCATATATCAACAAGAATGGGTATCTTATGTGTTATGTGAAGATAAAGGCTTCCAGACTGTGCTTTTTGAGCAGAGATTTAAGTACCCATTTCTTCATTTCTTCATATTTTAATCTTATTTTTTTATATATGAATATCTCATTTATTTATTATACCCAGGTTTTAATGCATTTATTCATTATTTTTATCTAACACATTTCTATTCACTGTATTTTTCTTGTCCCTGTACCTTTAAATGTTTTATGTGATTTGTTTAGTTATCAAATGATATAACAGTTTGC
Source organism: Protopterus annectens (assembly GCF_019279795.1). NCBI lineage: Eukaryota > Metazoa > Chordata > Ceratodontiformes > Protopteridae > Protopterus > Protopterus annectens. Next base: position 318,393,010 of record NC_056747.1, on the reverse strand, counting down.
CAACAGAACAACTGATTCTGAGTTTGGTAGCTTTGTATGGTTTTCAACACACCTAGAGTGTTTTTTATGGATTACAATTTTTGGCTTTCTCTGAAACAGGGATCTGGCTAAACAAACTAAATCCAAGGAAATTAACTTCCACCAATGTATAAAAAGTATGCATTTATTTTTATATTGTAGTACTTTGTTTTAATTTTATCAATGAATAAAATAAAGACTTGAAGCTCTGACCAACATAAAAGAACTTTGGAAGATGGGGCACCATTTGGTTAATCAATCTATCCGTGGAATAAATTGTCTTTGCATGTTAAGCAGTTTGACACCCTTGCTCCCTTCAAGACTAGCCTTAATGATTGGATGGTTATCCTCAAGTGCATTCCTGGCATGACAAGTTGTGCCTCCCTCAAAGTGAGGATTATATCTTGAATTAAACATCTGAAATGCTGGGACCCACTAGAGTGAGTGCTGAAGCAGAGACTAAATGGTTGAAAGATTGGACTTTTATATAGTAAGTCTGAGATGCCATATCTCAGAATATTCCCTTTTCTCCAATGTATAGCAATCTCATACTTGATATATATGAGTTTGGGGATGTGGAGAAGCTTGCATCATGTGAGCGGAGGCTGGAGGGCTTGCACCCCCCCTCCACCATAAAATGAAGTTTAAAGGAGAAGAACTTTTTTTTTTAATTCTCTCTTCTCCTGTGTTTTGGTCTTTATTTATTTATTTATTTTTTGGCTTGTTGGCACTTGGCCTGTCTTGAGGGTGATATTTGACAAAGTGCACATGGTTGTCTGACTTATTTGTCTTGCAGTTCCTATGATCCTATATGTCATTTATTGGAAGATAATCAGTTCAATAAATTGAATCGAGTCTTAATGTAACAGGTTATTGAGTGTATCGAGGTTTTAGTGCGCTCTGGTCAGAACAAGATCATCTGCACAGAAAAGAATTTCAAGCTTTAGAAGATCTGTCAGCAGATTATTTATGAAGACTGTGAAAAGTAGAGTCCCCAATAAAGAGCCTCATGGGAAACTTTGGATAAGATTCAAATACTGGAGTGGATATTCTTAAAAATGCTGCAAGCTGATTGGCTAAGTAAGTAGAGTTTTATCCACAGAGAGAGAGTGATTTTCCATTAGAAGCTCATGGCTGATGCTTTTCAATGCCTTTTTTTAAGAATGGAAGGATAGCACTTGTCAATGAACTACTTCAATGTTTTAACCAATTTGATGTGCAAGGCAATAAACTGCAGATATAGTGTTATATGGTAGGCAGAAGCCAAGCTGGTATTCTGCATGGATATTATACATATCCATATAATCCAGTAGTTGGTTATTTTATAATTCTTTCTAGTATTTTAGCTACTGGGCAGAAGTTAGAAAATGAGAGGTAGTTAACTGGAGATTTTGGGGGTCTGGTAGTTTGGAAAGAAGCAGGATAAAATGTTCATTTTTAAACAGAGTTTTAAATTACACAGTAATAGTTTACAGAAGTCAACACAGTTTCAATAATTTGGGGTGAAATGTGACATTTGGGATTGAATTTAAAGTTAGTATTGTTTAGGCATTAGTATAAATTCATCTGAAGTAAAATAGAGATTTACTGACTGTGGTATGGGTGACTACAGATGGCATTCCTGGAAGTAGTAAATGTTAATTGTAAAGTTGGTTTTAGAGAAGACATATTATGATTCAGTTAATTAAGAAATTTAGCAGCTAATTTTGAGGAGTTTGATGACCTCAAATGACCTCTTAAAATGTTATCCGTAAAGAGGGTCTATATCAGTTCGTGGAAACCACAATTCAGGGAACTGCTGTTGAATGAAAAAAGGACAGCAAACGCTCACTTAAGTGAATGTTCACATCTGTGAATGCATTACACAAGGAAAGGAGTTACCTGCCCAACATTGCCACTGTAACACACACCGCAGTATATTAAACTCACACAGGTGGGGGGCTGTGCCCTCGCACCACCCACTTATATATACCAACTATTAGATTGCACTATAATGGGGAAAAGGGAATTTTTCTGGTGCCGGGCAAGTATCTCCTTTTCCTGTGTAATGCATTTGCAGATGTGAACATTTGCTTAAGTGAACTTTTGCTGTTTTTTGTTCATTGAGCAGCAGTCTGCTGAATTGTGGTTTCAGTGAACTGATATAGACCCAAGTATGTTTTATGGTCTTCCAGGAGGATTTTAGTTGTCCAAGAAGTTTGGTTTGAAGATTTCAGAAGTAGGAGTATTTGACCTTATTGGTATTAATTCTTATTTTCCAGTGTCTATATATGATGATACCTACTAGTCTCTCAGCATGCCAATTTAAAGTGATCTCTTTTTGAGAGTTCTGTTAAGGTCAGACTGTTTTGGGTTGCTCATGGCTTTACAGCTGTGTATTATTTTTACTTAATAGTGAGAAAATACTGCCCCCTTTTCTTTTCCCTGGTCATTTGTCCATGAAAATCAGGTAGGCCTTAGGCTTCCAAGGATGCTATTGTTCTAGTGGCACTTTTCTGCAATTTATTTATTTTTTAGAGCAATGATATGTGGTGTTTCTTTACATTAAATAAATAAACTAACATTCAGGGACACCCCAGATAAAAAGGAAAAGCTATCAAGATCCACTCAAACGAGTTGTGTACTTATTGTGCCATGTGTGTGTAAAATTACTTCTGATGTCACTGCAGGCTATTATGTGCTCTCTGACTGAACCCCACTATGTTTGATTGGTATAAACAGTTAGATCACTGTGTATTGTTCTGTTTTAGCCTTCATTTCTTTTCTAAACATATGAACATCATAATAAATGTAATACTAAATAAAAATACAGGGGCCACTCTCAGGTTCATTCATTCTGCACCAAGTATGAGCAGGATTGCTTTTAGTTCTGTAAAGGGGGAGATATGGCAAAATGTTGAGTAACAATGGAATAACAGATGCAGTCCCATGGAAATCCTTTAGCTTTGGTTTCAAAGGTTCTTACTAAGCTTGCAGCCAAAATACACCATCAAGAAACTCAGCCACATCAGCTAGTACTGGTGGAAAACTAACAGTGCCCACTATTAAGTAGATTTCCTCTACATATTCCTGGAAAAAAATTATGATCAGCCATCCAATCATCCAGATTGGTTTTAATGGTTGCAAGGGAAATAATCTGTTTGCTAGGTAAGAATAGCCTGTTCCAGAAACATGGTATATGCTGGGTTATGCATCTGCTATGCCACTGGGTCTTCTTAAAGTGCACAGTGTAGTTTTAGGTGTCTATAATGGGTGTGGATGCTGTTACCTGACTGTGGCATGTATTTAAGGGTTTTAAACCTGCGAATGTCTATTTTCTGTGCTTTAATGCACAGTGCATGCTAACACCGATTACTGCACTTGTGTTTGATTTAACACTAAGTGCGCATTGCATCTTAATCAAGTGATTCATTAGCAACTAGTGGTGGCTTAATATGACTGACTGAGGGCAGGTTTTGCTACTGCTTATCATATGAGACAGTTTGCAATGTGCGTGTTTTTGTTAAAGCACTTTTCTGTTATTTTATGTTTTAAAGCAATGAAATGCAGCATTTCTTTACTTTAAAAATAAACAATCATTCTGAGGCATCCCTGTTAAAGTGCCTTTAGTGAAGGTGCTATATAGCTGACCACTCAAAACTCTCTACATTTTCAAATTTTGCAAACTTTCTGCTCAGTGAGTAGGACAAAGGAGAAAGCTAACAAAGTTCAGTGTGGAAAACAAATGCTATCGACATGGTGTGAAGATAGAAACTGAAGTTTCCTCTGCTGTCAACATGAGTTTTTTTTTTTTTTTAAGATGCTGGCGAGCAAGCAGATATTAGCATTGAATAACTATGAAGGACTGGGTTAGAGATAGCTAGCAATAACCTTTCAAGAGTATAAATCAACTAAAACCTGTAAAGGAGAAAGAAAAAATAAACAAACTGCTGCAGGAAAATAACACACATTTTATTGCAACTTTAAACTTTTTTGTCCTACCTACAGGTGCATACCAGATGGAAATCTTTGAAGCTGAAAATGTTTAATTTCTTGATCATTTTTAAGCTTATTTTGGCATAAGTTCATTACTTTTTTTGTCATGTCTGGTAATGTTTCATTTGGCTTTAATGAGCAAAATAGCAGCAGTAGTAAAAATATTTCTTGCATCACATCACAGAAGAAAACAGAAAACAATTACGTTCTTATTTAAGAAGCACATTAGATGCTCAAAGCTTCTTGGAGCCTGGTGGCCCCTACACACCAAGCTATATTAGTGGATTTTGACAAAGGCTTAGTAGTGGTCTCTGTCCTGAAACCCCCAGGCTAAAACTGGGCCCGCTTTGAACTGTAAACCGAAGGCACTGTAGCTTGTATGTTAGGCTGGGGATGGCCAGATTACTATTTCTTTAATTTTCCTCTCAAACCACAGAAAGTTGCTACAGCATGAACTGGGACAGTGTACTGAATTGGCTCAACAAGCTGGAAACATCATTGTGATCATTATCATTTTAACATCCTTACAATCAAACATCTGATATGTACACATGTAGCTACCTTTTGGAGGTAAGGGTAAAGAGGCATGTTATTTCTATCTATGAGCTGCTGGTGGAAATCTATTACATTATATTTGCTTTTCTTTTCAGTTTTGTTTCAGAAATGAGGAAGCATGCTGTATGTACCCATTACAGCAGAAACTTGATATATATGACTGTGGTCATCTGTGCCTTCACATTCATTCCAATCTAAAAAAAAAAGAATGGTACACAGATGGTGAATAGTATTTTTGGGTGGGGATGTGTAAGGAAGCAGCTAATATTCCCAAATATGATTTATATATCCTCACAAGCATTTGTCTTTACATTTTATTATAAACTGCTATTTTATCAGCTTTAAACATTAAACCTTGGATACAACTTATTTCCTTAATGCCGATTTTTGTTTAGGCCATCATTGGGTCAAAAGGTTGAAGAAAATAACTCTAAAATGTACCTCAGAAAACGTACAGTCCCATAAGTTCTGGGGGCCTAGTGGCCATCTGATCCCCAGATGAATTCAGCATTTAGAAATACCATGAACTGGTATACATATATATAGATATATAGCAATATATTGTATGCTGTACTAATAAAGTCTTTTTTTTACCAATAGCTTCTGTTCTAGATTTTACTAAAAACTCTACCAGTGCTGGTCTTTCACTTAGGATCTCCTATTGTTTTTCTCTTTACCTATACTCTGATATCAATCTTTGATTGGGAAGGCTATCTCTAGCCTGCAGTCCAAATAAATTCTTGGCCTCTTCCCATTCTATTACCTCTCCCTCTCTATTTGCTCCCAGTACCATGATTCTTTTGCCAGTTTTCTCCAATAAATTCCAGCCCCTTCTTGCCTATTGCCTGTATCCCAAATTGCAGTCATCCCTATTGGCAGAATCTTCTTTCTGCATTCCCTTGTTGTCTTAGTTCATAAAATGCTTTCTGCTACTTTATAAATAGAAAATTCTGTATGGTTACTGTTATTATCCTTAATAATCTGCTTCCAAAATCCTATTCTCTCCTTGTTTCTTGAGCTTCCCCGCTGTTTCATCATCATCCCTTTGCACTTTAAATTACAGGTTTCTGGTTGTGCTGTGTATAAACTTAACTGTGTAGCTCTGAAATCCCCCTTCAAGTCAGGTAATCCCAAACCTCCTCCTTCTATTTGAAGAATTAGCTTATACCACTTTCTGTCTTCCCCTCCCAGATAAAATCATTTAGCTCTTTATGAACTGCTATCCACAACTTCCCCTCTGATTGATAAAAATATGCCTGACCTGTGTATAAAACTAAAAGGACCAAGAGAATTTTAATTGTTTGCATCTTGCTACCCATATCCATATAACAGAGATTCCAATTTCAGTGTTTGTATTATTTTTTTAGTCTCTTCCCACATATCCTTAGCTGCCCCATTGGAATCATTTTTAATCCATACTCATATGTTCTTCATTTTATCATGTCCCCATAAATATGGATATTGCTGAACCAATTCATGTGTGGGTATTGCCTTTGTTTTAGGTTCATTAATTTTGTATCCCAAAAAGATTTGAAACTGTCACAAAATGTTCCACAACACTGAAATGTCCTTTTTTCCTGGTTTTATCAGGTATAAAACAATATCATCTGCAAATATATGCAGTTTCTCTCGACTACAATACCAATTATATCCTTGAATTTCTGAGTCTCTCATTTTCTTTGCTAATGGTTCTAAATATAAAGCAAATAACAAAGGGGGAAGAGGATACTTCCCTCTGGTTTCTCTGCTCAAACAGAAATTATCAGAGAGGAACCTAGCAATTTTAATTTTCACCTATCCTCATATATCCTCCTAATTGACCCTATAATTTTATCAGGGAATGTAAATGCTTTTATTGCTCGGCACATAAGCTCCCAGCTTGCTCTGTCAAATGCTCTCTCTGCATCAAGACCCACCAAAAACATTGGTATTTTCTTACATTCTGCTTCCATCTGGATCATCAAAATTCTGTTAATGTTGTCAAAGGTTTGCCTCCCCTCCACAAAACCACATTTATTTATTTTACTTATTCATTTAACATTTGTTTACCAGAATAATACAACTGGACAACCAGTATCCATTTTCAGTGGAGTCCAGGGAAGAAAAGCTCCATACAGTTAGAGAGAGTAATTAATGACAACAAATTTGATTACATAGTAAAAATAAGATAACAGGACACATACAATAGAAAAGTAAAAAGAAAATAGTTAAAATACAAAGTTGATCCATATCTATTAATTTTGGCATCACCTTTGCCATTCTTTCAGACATTATAGATAGAAACACTTTGTAACCATGGTTAAGGATTGAATTTAGCTAGATCTGATGGGTCTTTACTCTGTTCAGGTATTACAGCCACTACCACTTTCTTCTAGGACATTGGTGCTTATCCTCCTCCTAAATACTGTTAAAACCTTGCAGCTCTTTATCAGTTTTCCCTCATAGCTTCCAAAATTCTACAGGAATACCTTTGATTCCTGGGGACTTTCCTGTAGATTGCTTATACATCACCATTTTTAAGTCAGCTCCTCCTACCTGTTAGTAATTGAGAGTCATCTACTTCTAACTATGGCATATTTAATTCTTGGCATAAACATTTTTATTTGTACCTTGTCTTAATTTCCATACTTCTCTGATTTACACAGACTTTCATAAAAATTCCAAAATATTTCTAGTACCTCTACAGGATCACTTGTTATCTTCTTTGTTACTGGCTCCCTAACCATGGTGACAACCCTTTCTACTTTCTGTTGCCGGAGTCATTGTGCTAAACGCTTTTGTGCTCTGGAGTTTTCAAAAAAACAGTTCCTGAACAGCAATCTTTCTAAACTCATGCATATTATTGAGGTAACCCCTTAATTTCTGTTTAGCATTCTGCAATTGCAACTCCTCTTGTTCTGTGAGATTCACCCTCACCCATAATACTTTAAGATTTGTCAGTCCCTCTATATAATTCGTGTTACTTCTTAACCATATCTTTCTTTCATTACCACCCTATTTTTAAACTCTACTCTAGTTTTATCCCACTCCCTAGCTATATTTTCAGAAGAAATTTCCATCTTTGCTAATAACTCCCAAATAATTTCCACTACCCATTCCTTAAATTTCTCTGTTTTCAACAGACAGGTGGGAAAGCATCAGTGTCTCTTTTATTTCATTACATTGCATTTTTATTTTAGTTATTATTGGCACGTGATCCAAAATAGTTATTGGATACGTACCAAAACTTTCAATTAAATGCACATGTTCCTGTGAAATGTAAGTTCTGTCTACCCTAGCCCTGTTTTTGTATTATGGGGAATAATATGTAAATTCTCTCCAAACTCCTATTGATTTCATACCTTCCATGCCAAATATTTTCATAGATTCCTTCAAAAATCTACCATCCTTTGTTACATGTCCCCTTCTGGGCCCCCAGACACATCTTCCCTGCTGAAAAAATCAAACTGAAGTCCCCACCTATGAGTAAAATTCCAACTGAAAGCTGATTATTTCTCTCAGAATTGTTTTAAGCTCCGTTATAGCAGTTTTAGGTGGAATATAAATAGGTGCCAGTGTAATACTCCTCCCTTGACAGTAGCCCCTTAGTAGTACAAATCTACCATCATTATCTTTTTTATCCTCTTCTATCAGTATTGGAGCTGCTCTTGCAATTAATATAAGCATTCCTCTTTTCCTTTGTCCCAGGTATTCCGCTTAATAACCATACTGAAAACCTTTCTTAATCAAATTCACATGTGCATTTCTTTCTAATTGTGTCTCCTGTAGCATATTTTCACCCTACATTTTTAACATAGTTTACTACTCTTTTTGTATACATCTGCGAGACCATTAACATTTAAAGACAATATAGGAAGCATCATTATATTAAAAAGTTATTAATCCCACCTTTTGTGTGTAACAGCTTTTTTGTTTAGTGTCTACAGTGTTACATGCATACACTAATGTTTGCAGGTTGATCTTTTATACAGTTTCTATTATATCCATTTGAGCCTATGTCGCATCTTACAAAGCTTTTTGTTTTATTGAAAGCCTGCAAAAAAAATACAGCCCTAAAACGTATTAACTTAATACTAACACACAAAACTATGCATGTCTTCAAATAGGGAAGTTTTATCATCCTAATAGGAACAATCATCCCAAATTGTCAGCCACACTCACAAACTTGTGTTAACCTAAAAGGAAAGTTATCTATGCTAAGAAACATGGTACAGTCTATGCTTCTACTAAGTGCTGTCTGGTTGTGTCTTACCTTTATTGCCCTCCCAGATTGGGAAAACACTTGAATGCTTTCAGAAAACATTATCTACTAGCCATTGAAAGAAAGAAGTATTCTGTTTTTATTGTTCTTTATCAGATGGTCTCCATGGGAGACATGAGAAGTAGATAACAGTTTCTTCTACAAAGATTTATTTGTTAGAGGAACACTTTAATATATTCAATGTTCTTTTTTATTTAATTTCTCTTAAAACTTGTTACTAGATCAAGACAAGTGCCTTAATGCAGTCATTCCCCCATGTAAGTATGAGAAAAAGCACATCAATTTTACTTTTCTTCTTTTTTTTACAGGGCAGTGCCTACATTTCAAACTGAACAAGGAGAAAGAGAAAATCAGCAAAAAGCAAGAGCACCACTTTAATATCCCAATTATATTTGAAAATAACTGACAAAACTTTACTTTATAGCATGCAGATTATATCATGCATTATAAAATTAGTACCATTAAGAACAGAATTTTGTTTTACTTACAGTTAACTGTCTCCCTCCTCTTCCCCTATTCTAAGTGTTTTTCCAAACATTAATGACATGAAATAGGGCATATGCTTCAGAGTCCCCTACAAGTTTAACAGTCAAAAAAGTCCAATATTTCAGGTGTTCTTCCCAGACATTCCCTGATTTAGTGGAGTAAATTTACTACTCTTCCACCTGGTGTATACTGAGTAATTTTTTTCAACAAACACTCTTATATCTTCTGCTTTTAGTACTTTGTCTTCTGCCACAGTTTTTTCAGAATCATCTCCTTCTGCTAATTGGATTGCATCTTTAGTATTAAATGTCTAGGTTGCTTTTTCATAGCTAGGATTGGAGCATACACACAATGTGCCCTTTCGGTCAACAACTCCTGATGAAGAATATCAGTCCAGTTGCTTATTTGTGCTTTCATAAAATTAATACAGTCTGTTCCCTCCAGCTTCTCTGGTACAGCAGAAAATCTCAGGTTTTCCCTATGTGCTCTTTCTTCTAATTCTAATATTTTTTGAAATATCTCTTCTTGAGCAGTTTCATATTCAGCCAGTCTTTTCTTCATTTTGACCTCTGATATTTGCAGTTTTATCACATCATTTGAATATTTCTTTAAAACTTCTTTCATTGTTTCCATCCTTTTTTTATTTGAATTGATATACTCCATCAGTGTTTTGTTTATTTTTATCAGTTCTGTGTACATTTGACTTATTTTTCTTCTTCTAGGTTACTAGAAGCCATGTCTTATTTCAGAGATTGGGCTTGCACTGCTTATTGCTGAACATCTGCAGAATTTCATCCCAGTCAGTGTTTTTTCCTCACCTTTTGTGACTGATTTATTTTAGATTCTCTGAATTTCTTATTTGCTGGCATCCAGTCAGTGCAGTTACTAGCCAGTTACTGAAATTTACTCAGGGATACAAGTTTACTGGCGCTGTCTTCAGAGTTTCTGTTTTCACACTGGGAAATCTGAAATTAAGCTGTTACTCGATGTGCAGCCATATTGGAAGTCCTCAGCATCTATATTTTATTGCACAATATTTGTTGATTTTGTTGTGTTATTTGTAAATAATGGAGCAAAAGCTGGGAATGATCATGTGAAATGGCTTGTTTTTTGCCACTTTATTTGTTATTTCTCTTTGTTAGAGATGTTTACTAAAGTACAAAGTTAAAATTTATTTTATTTAGTTGCTAGACCTGTTGTATTTATTTTCTGTTTGTAATTAACTTCATCTTTTAATTTTGTGTAGAATATGTTAGCATTTTGTAGAATGATGCATGTCCAGTGTATAATTTTGATCAAAAAGAAGCAGGACTGTAGAAAAGATCTGTCTTCAGGATTCTTATGATGTAGTTCAGATAAGTGGTAGAACAGTATACAAGTAATTAATTCCAGAGTGGCTGGTGACAAGGGTATGAAAAACGGGCAGTGAGTAAGGAACAATGCAAGTCAATCCTCCCTAGGACGTCATCATGTAGTTGCTCATTTGCCCTATGCTGACTGTCTAAAAAAACTCCAGCTCTTCTCTGTCACATATCATCTATTCAGAGGCGATCTCTGCTTAACATACAAGGCCATGTCAAACTCAGAGCTGTTGGACATGCTACACTTAAAGAAATCCCAATCCCTCAGAGCCACACACTCCGGTGATCTAAACCTTGTCATCACAATCAACAAAACATGCCAGAGGGATAGGTTCCTGACCCAGAGACTCTCCAGACTCTGGAATAGACTGCCCATACATGTCAAGCAGAGCGCCTCTTTGGCCCTCTTCAAAAGGAACCTTAATGATTGGATGGGAGATAGAAAATTCACCCCGGGGATCACGTCAGTCGCCACGCTAGACAGGGTCCAGGGAAGTAAATACTGTGGGAAGAAATAGCCAGGGAATTGTTATGGCTAGGCTTGTATAGGCCCTAGGGCTGATAGCCTAGTACCAACCTATGAACCACCAGAACTGAACAAAGTAGCAACAGCACAGAACAGAAAAAAATATTAATGAGTAAGAAGAAGTGAACTGCTGCTATCTGTGAGAGAAATTCCATAGTAGCTAACCATTGCAGAAATTCATAACTGCACCTAGGACAGCTGTAGCTATGTTACAAGATTACATATGTAGCAGTTTGGAAGGGAAACAACAGAGTAGAAATGCCTAAGAATGCCAGATAAAGTTAACTTACAGCAGTCCTGTATGTTTTATGTTCAGGAGCACACTGTATTACTTGCATATGGGTAGAGGTGCCCTGCTACCCTTCCTCTAACAGTCTATCAAATCTCTGAGTCCATCCCACTGCATGTCTGTGGGTATGATGGACTAATTACATTTTAGTACAGAATCTGCCTTTCAGATTCACAGACAGGATCTTTTCAGTTTTCTAGTATCATAGTAAGAGAAGGATTTCTTATAAGGCTGTTGCTTACTCTGGATCTCTTCAGTTACTGAGCTCAGATTAGAAACCCTTCTGGGTTTTATTTCCTCACTCTGCCATTCTCTCTCTGCCAGTGCTTTAACAGTGTATTACCTCCTTGGGGTTTTACTTTACCTGCAGTATAAGATGTATACTGTTAAGCTAATTATTTGGTTTCTGTAGTGTTTAAACCTATATAATGTGTTTTTCAGCCATTGGTGTGTGTTTAACTGAGTTTCTGTACTAACGCCATTTTAGCACAGTTTCTCTCTCTAACTTGTACTTTCAGAGTGGCAAGTTAATTGCTTCTATCATTTCTATTGATTAAACACTTCATTTGAAAGTTTTGACATGAAAACTTGCTGTTTTTTGCAGTTTATTTTCTCTTGGTTAAGATTATTTTTTGTAACTGAGTAGGCTGACAACATTTTAAATGTTTTCACTTAAATTGTGGCTTTTGGTGCCATTTTGTATGCTAAACATTTCTGACAGGAATTGTTTATAAGTTTATACTTCATTTTATGTCTGTTTTATGCTGTCTGTAATTATTAGGGGCTGAAACTAGCCTTTGGTTATTAAAATTGGGGGACCTTTGTGATGTGTACTTTATGCTTTGCACTGTGTTACTGACAGTACTCGTGATACTAACACTACTGTCATTTTATGCTGTGCAGTTTGCTAAATAGTATCCCTGCAGAAATAGACTTGATATTGCTGTTTAGAAGAAAAAAAGTGTGATTTGCCCATTTTTTGATGTTATGACTATTTGGAGATGACTGAGTAGGTTTACAGCATTTTAAATTATTTTTGTGCCATTTTGTATGTTAATCATTTCTGAAAGGAAATTGTCATAGGGGTATACTTTATTCCCTCTCTATGGCTGTTTTATGCTATTTGTAATCATTTGAGGCTGAAAATAGTTTTTGTTTATTAAAACTGGGGGACGTCTGTGATGTGCATTCTGTGCCTTGTGTTACTGAAACTACAGTCATTTTACACAGTGCAGCTTTTGTTGCAGAAATAGACTTCAGATTGCCATACAGACTAGTGTAGTTTGTCCATATTTTACAGGGCTGACCATGCAAACAGTATTTGGTATTGAACTAGCTAGTTTTTTAACCCCTGACCTGATGGACTCAGATATGGTGTGTCCCCCAACACCCACACCTACCCCTACCCCTGTTGCACCTAGAAAACATAGAAAATATAGAACTAAATCAAAGAATATGCCTCAGCCTACAGCTTGTGAGTCTGTAGTAGCCTAGGGCAGGCTATTGATCTGCTTGCCTTCTTTTGCCTCCAAGTTCCCTGGTGTTGTGTAAGTATTACAACTTTGCATGACACAAAATCAGACATGTCCTCTGGGGCTGTACCTTTGCCTGGTTCAGGTGCTGCAGAACCAACCTCTTTAGATGCAGGGAAAGTCAGGGGGCAGATGCTGTTGCCAGTGTTGACCCCCAATGGGATTCTTCCATTAGAGTAGTGCATGGAAAATAGATAGAGGACCCACCATGTTACAGGGCAACAGTCTGTCTTTTCAGCTGAGCCGGTGGCTAAGGCTGGATCTGTTGTTCAGGCAGATGATTAAAGGGTGCTTCCACCCACAAGGATCCTAATTTTTGCAGAATATCTAGAATTTGAGGTATCAGAAGTGTCATTGTCTGATCATTCAGTTTTGTCTGAAAACAAACTGGTTCAGAAACCCAAAAAGGTGTTTTCTTCTTCCTAAATGCTGGCTATATTTAGGGATATATTCAGTTGGGAGCAATCATCTTCTTCCCCTGAAATTAGCAGGGTTTATGATCTTTTGCAGGATGAGGTTCCAGATGTGGTGACCTACTCTCATGATCAAAACCTTAGGTTATCGAACATCTAAAGGTCATGAAATATCGAAAACAGCTGTTTCCACACAGGGAAACAATGTCATTGGCCACATTAAAAAAAAATTATAAACAGAAAAAGTGGGGGGACTGGGCCCCCCAACTAAATATACCAACTCAGAGATCGCTCTACAGCTGAGAAAGAACAAAATATGTGTAACGACCAAACGACTCATTTCCCTGTGTGGAAATGGCTGTTCACAATTTTCAGTCTTCGACATTTTGTGATCAACCTTTAGGTGTTCGATAACCTAAGGTTTTGATCATGTAATAGGGAACTTATTTTAAGAAAACTTGCAGTTCCGCTCTGCTGAATGAGAATCTGCCTGAAAAAATGTTCAAGAAATTCAGTGTGTGCTCAGCCATGCCTGGCCTCCACACCCCCTAGTCTTCCAATAAAATGACTATATCCTCATCGAAAACAGTCCCTTCATATAAACTAAGAAAGTGGCTAGAATCTCAGAGAAAGAAACTGGAACAGTCCAAGACGGTAGATTTTGAAGTGTTTAACTACCAGTGAAAATTGTGTTGAGGTTTATATATAGTTTAGATGAGTTTTCTGCATTGATACCTGCTGAACAAAAAGTTTGTGTCAAAGATATTGTTTCCAATATTCTCATGTGTCTAAACATGCTTTTAAAAGTGTCTTAGAGGGGCCAATGTTGCTTCTGGAATAGTAACAATATTATTGGTGATAAGGAGGTATGCTTGGTTGCACAGCCAAGGTTTTCTTATGATTATGAAAGCACCACTTTATTCTGATTGTGTGTTTGGTGCAGCAGTTAATCAGATCCTTAAACAGTGGGATGACAGAGGTAAATTGATGCAAGGGTTGTAGAAAATGTTCTATATTCTCAAGTTTCTTTCCAATAAGCAGGATGATTTTCATCAGCCTAACAGAGAAGCCTCAGCCGAACAAAAAACAAGGCACCCCAAGGAAATGGCAGGATGAGAATTCCACCAAACCTAACAAGAATTGTTCCATTCTTAAAAAGGATAACCCGTCATCTACCTATGACTATGCCAAGAAATGGCACCTGTCTTTCTCAAGTCCCCTTCTAGTTTCCCCATCTCAAAAGTTAGCCATCAACAAGGCAGTGGAAGGAACGCCCACCTTCATTCATGGGAGTTCCCCCTCACCCACTGTACCAGACTCTGTTATTCCTTGTATACTTCAGCAAATGCTGGACCAAGGAGTCATAAAACTGGTCCCTACTTTAGAAAGAATTAAAGGTTTCTACTTCAGAATTTTCCTGGTTCCAAATAAAGAGTGGTCAAGGACTCTGGTTTTGTACGTTTCTGAATACTTTTGTCAGGTCCATAAGTCAAGATGCTCACCATACAGTCAGTGCTTCCTCTTTTGCCAGACCACTGCTTCCTGGTTACACTGGATTGAAGAATATGTATTCATATCCCTATTGATCATCGCTTCGGGAGATATCTGAGATTTGATGTGTCTGGTTCACACTATCAGTTTTCTGCATTGCCCTTTGGGCTATCCATTGGACCGTGAATGTTTACCAAATGCCTTACCCCAGTAATGGCCCACCATCAGACTTTTGGCATTCAAATATTTCTTTACTTAGATGACTTACTGATCTTTGCAGAGTCTGTATCCAGGTGTTTGGAATTGCTAGTGAAGCTTTCAATTTTACTTTCCCAGCAAGTGTTCAAGTTGAACCTTCAGAAGTCATCCCTGATACCCTCACAAACACTTGTCTTCCTGAGTTGCTTAAGCAACACCAAAAAAGAATGGCCATTCTTTCTGAAGAAAAACTCCTGTATTACAAGACTGTGTTTCAGGAATACTCCAGCAGCATACCTCTAAACCTCAGAGCAAGAAATCTGGACAAAGCCAAAAGAGGTACAAAGGCTCAAAAAGAGGGACACTTTTTAAATATTGCTCTTACAAACTTAGGAGAGTTGATAGAACAACAGGTTTGCATTAGCATGAATTTTCTGAAGGGTATGAAGTCTGAAACCCACGTCTGTCATTATTTTCTAACTTCAATCTTTAATGATTTGCCACTAATTTGCCAGAAAACCATGGTTTTATGAAAAAATGGACTAAAAATATGAGGCAAAAATCTGGAGATTCTGTGAAAATCTGTACAGTTGAGAAGTATGTAAAGGGGGAGCATAAGCTCAGCAAGAGAATTCCTACAAATTGTAGGACTGATGGTGTCCATAATTTTCATGATACCACTGGCCCATCTCCACATAAGGAAACTTCACTGGTATGTCTGAAATTACTGGACTGAGCACCTACATTCTCTGGAATCCCAGTTGCTGCTGCTGTCCTCCATCAGAAAAGAGTTTCAGTTGTGGAGAGCATAGTTGAGTATCAATCCAATGCTTCCCATCCTCCCAGCTATTCTCATGAGGATGTGCTCTGGTAATGTTTTTTGTTACACCCACCATGGTAAGGCAAATTCAGGCAAGGAGAATTTGATTTCACCAGGGCATTTTCCTCTTCAGTGGTTTATTAGAAAGGAGTGGACTCAAAGTATTCTAGAGACAGCAACTTGGCCATCTGTCCATACCTTTACAAAGCACTACAAGCTGGATGTCTTTTCTAAATCTAGAGGAGGGTTCACTAGTACCATTTTCCAGGGGCTCATGGACCCCTATCCTTTCTCTTCCCAGATTGGGAAACTTTACAGATCTACCCTTATGCCAGTAAGGCAGTGTGTTGGCTGAACATAAGTACAGTTGTGCAAGTCCTACTTACCTGTAACAACAGATGTTCATAGAACACACTGCTTTACTAATACTGCCTATGCACTATTCCCCATTTTTGGATGTACAAAGATTTTTTGTGTTGCCGTTGAGCTCTGCACAGCAGCTTTTATTGTTTGTTTGTTTGTGTGTGTGTGTGTGTGTGTGTGTGTGTGTGTGTGTGTGTGTGTGTGTGTGTGTGTGTGTGTGTAGTTTTTCGTAGTAAGTATTCACAAAGCTTGCATTTTCACCTTCTTTTCCTGCTGGACTCTAGAAAACTAAGAGTCCTGTCTGTGGGTCTGAAAGGCAGTTCCTGCACAGCCAGCCAGGTGATTGGTCTATTATACCCACAGACAGGCAGTGGGTGGGACTTTGAGATTGGTAGACTCTTAGAGGAAGGGTAGCACAACACTACAATCCATATGTCAGTAAGGCAGTGTGTTCCATGAACATTTACTGATACAGGTAAATAGGACTTGCACATCTGTACTTTTTTTCCAGGAATGCAGCTAAATGACTTCCTATTATATGACAAAGATATTTTTAGAAAGCAATTGCTACAAGTTGAGATATATTAAGCTACCACTCTACTGGGAGCTCTCAGCCCAGCTTTCTTTGCAGCCTTTCTGTTGGCTGTTTCTTTTCTTTGACCTACCATGGTTGTGGCATGCAAAAAATGGACACAGTATTAAAGAGGATATTTGCTAGACCTTATCCTGTTTCACTCTATTTTCTCCTTACATCACCTATCCATTATATAGTGCCCCGTGAAGAATTTTGCAAATAAACCTCTGCCACCACCCAGCATGTCAGCAACATCCTTATTCTTCTCAAATAAACCTCTGCCACCACCCAGCATGTCAGCAACATCCTTATTCTTCTCAAATAAACCTCTGCCACCACCCAGCATGTCAGCAACATCCTTATTCTTCTCAAATAAACCTCTGCCACCACCCAGCATGTCAGCAACATCCTTATTCTTCTCAAATAAGCCTCTGCCACCACCCAGCATGTCAGCAACATCCTTATTCTTCTCAAATAAGCCTCTGCCACCACCCAGCATGTCAGCAACATCCTTATTCTTCTCAAATAAACCTCTGCCACCACCCAGCATGTCAGTAACATCCCTATTTTACTCCGCTACCAACCTCATCATTATTCTTCCTTAGTGCCTTTCTTTCATATTTTAAGCCAGTAACTTCCATGCTTTCTCTTATTACCTCCACCACATTCTTCAGTCTGTTCCTACTGGGGATAGTCACCCCATTTATGTCCTGTTCACTGGCCACTGAAGTCCACATCATCCCATCAGGGGATTCTTGATGTGCATTGGAGATAAACCTACTGATGAAGACCTAGCCTCCAGATGGAGATTGGTTATGCAGGCAGTCATGAAGGGTGGATAATGTTCCCCTGGCCCAATCAGATTTTGTACTGCAGTATGACATTTATATGTCTACTAATGCCACTCTCGTGACTCCTGTGTATTTCAATTTATAGGTCAGTTAGTGGCTAACTATGTGCTTCAGGCAATGGACATCCTCTACCCATACTTCTGTATGCTTAATATCTTGCCCCACAAAATGTTAGTCTTGCAGTGGATTGGGCTGCTTTTCTACAATGAGGATGGGTAAGCTAGCCCTGGCCATCCACTCGATCCTTACTCCCATATGGGTCCTTCATCATCCAGACTGCTACTTGATCTCAGATCATCTGAACCATAGTCAGTGCTTTAACCCTCTGTGTCATAGAACTGGATTTGTATGTTTGTAGTGCTGACCATGTCACTTTTGCAACCTATGGGTTCTTCTTCTCTGTGACCTACTTTTCTAGCAACATCCAAAACTGGACACAGTACTAAACAGGAAATTTGTCGGTCATCAATATAGCAACATTAATTATTTGCTTTCATCTTGTGATTCATCTGACCTTTCATTTTTATGTCTTATTAGCCCTTCCACCTGTTTCTTTACATCTTTAGGCTACCTTAATTTTGTTTTATCTAATTATTCTTTGTTGACTATTTTGGTTGGTGGTGATGCTACTCCAGGTTCCCAAAAATAAATACTCTTTATAGGTTAATAGGTGTTTACTAGGCTAACAACCACAAGGGCCTTTTTAAGCCTAGCCATGCATTCCAAATTCCTGACAAGTTCTGATACCCTTGATAAGTGTAAGCATGCACCTGGGAGATGAACCATTTACAGGTTACCTGGGTGCATTAGAAACATATGTGCAAACTAGGGATGAATTTCTGGTTTCCCATCCAATTGTTCAAATTGCACTTGAATTGGGTTAGGGAGGAACTCTGCTTCACATGGATAAACAAATTAATAGTTGTATCTAAAATTATATAATTTTCCTAATTAGTTCTAACATGTAAGAAATAAAAATATTGATACTGGAATTACTCATATCTTAGGCTGTCTTTTCACATTGTTTTCTACAGGGTGAGATCGATTGGTCTATCCATCCTTTATTTCCACCAGAGTCAGCTTCTTACTCAGTTTACCTAAATTTCCGTGTCAAATTCACAAACGCCATTATTTATTGCCATGTCATTTAAGACAAGATCAAAGATAACATTTAGGCAGATCAAATCATCTGCTATCCCCTCAGCTAAGATTAATCTTCCTTCTAACTAAAAAAAAACTATTTTTGTGTAAAATAGCCTCATGATTAAAAGCTGGTTTTTAGTTATTGTTTCATTCTGACATCACTGAATGCCACAGTTCCTTTATTTAGTGGTTCCAACAGTCTTTTCCATCACCAATGTCAGGCTAAGTGGCATTCAGTTACTAGCAGCTTCCTTCTTTTTCTATCAAATAGGACAAGATTCTAAGTCATCCAGATTACTGGATTCACTGTAAATACTAATGGCACTGTAAGGAAAACCAGGAGTAGCACTGATAGTATTTTTATTATTCTCAGAATTCAGTCCATGCCACTTCACTTTTGGAATTATTTTTGTGTTTTTTTTACTTTGAAGAGAAATCTTGGTGGAAAGATTTCTCATAGACTCATAAAGGTTCCAAAGTTATTGAGTCTTATGACCATTAATATCTCACCATTATGCTCCCTCAGGAAGCACCCACTTTCTCCAAGAGGGCCATACCAGTTAATCCCAGAGTAAATTTGTGGATACCCATCCAGCAGCTATGTTATGCTTTAAGGAAGATACTAAGTCACTCTGCTTAGCATGTAGGGGAAATTTATTCTAGTGGTTTGGGAGATGCTGGATAATAAACCTGTCCCTCAATTGCATTTTATGTACATGTTGGTGAAGATTTAGGTCCCTAGTTCTAGTACTAGTAAATCTCTTGGTTGGACTTGTGGAGACACAGGATTTCAGGAACAACCAGGTCTCTATGACACAGTAAGTGAGACAGATCTCCCCCAGAAAGTCTATAAGACACTCAAAGGGATATAACTTCCATCTATCCATGTTAGGCCTGTGATCCTTTTGTTTAGGAACCCTTGATGTCTTTCTAATTGCTTGCATGTTTAGTGAGATGCATCCTGAAAGGGGTATTGTGCTAATAATCAGTCTGATTGATGAAGAGTATAAGGAAGTGATTACATATTTAAACCTTGAAGATATTTGGTAATTAGCTGTGTACAAAAGGATTTCCTGAAAAAACATTGCTGCTCGATGGTTAAAGGAGAGGAAATCATCGACCCAAATTCCAGGTCCCTGATTACATTTTAATCTTGTAGTGGTGTGCTGTCAGTACAGTATGATATGTGTAGGCTGTATCTATAAAATGTGATAATACCACATTTTTAGAATCTAGTTTGAGCCTATTTTAGTACAGCAACAATTTACCAGGGGGAATTAATTCTGTAGGTGGGTGGGTGTCAGGGGGTGACTTAATAAATACAAACATTGTTATCCTGGAGTATTAGCTCTATGCTTTGAGATATGAAAGGTAAAGGCAAACAGGAGTCATCCCAGCATTGAACTCTGAGGGATAGATTTAGTCTAGTCACTTTCATACTTTTTCATAAGAAACTTGCAACTTTCACTGTGTGAGATATGTCATTCCACCAGTTTGTATCCATCTCACTGTATACAGCTTGATTTTTAAAGCACTTAATTTTTTTTATAATGCCAGCGTGGGGAATGGTGCCGAAGGCCGTGGTTAGATTGAGGTACACTGTGTGCAGTGTAAACTCACCCTCTACAGCCTCCATAACCCTTACAAAGATGTTTTGCAGATTCATTAGACAGGGTCTACCCTTCACGAATCCAAGCCAAGTAATATTGTTAATATCATAGATTATGTTTTCAAGTGGAATATGTTCCATGGTTTTGCAGATGAGGCTGGAATGACTGATTGGTCTATAATGACTTGGGTTGATATAAGACCACTTTATATCACAACTACAGTGAATCACTTAACATGTATGAAAGTGGAAGGTAAAATTAGTTTACACAGATTAAGGAGTAGGTCTGCTAGGTCACATTTAACGCATTAATTAAGCAATCAGGTCTGTTGTCAGGCCCCGTACAGGAAGCATGGGGGTGAAGTTGGTGCTAAACTTCTTTACAAGGATGTTGGCAAAGTCTCAGAATATGAGGCATCATTTTGAGAAGGTTTTATGGAAATGTAGGGTACTGTTTCTTAGTATTCTAGCACAGATAAAAGATTTATACCTGTCTTTGGCTTCAGAGGCCAGCCTAAGTTCATGGGCTCCTTTAGTGGACCCAATAGCATTTTGTTGTAAAGCTTTTGATATTTCTCTTGTGAAAAAAGGGGGCTTGGATCTGTTATATAATTGAAAGAGTTTATTTATTTTGTTTTAGAGTTTGTTCATGGTAGATTATTTTTGAATTTCACATGGTACTTGCTTTTGGTAGTGACCAGCTCCCTCTATGCACTTTTTATAAAAGGGTGTACAATTCCTTAGTGAAGCATGCTACTGTATCAAGCTTTGGGGTACTGCAGTTATAAGTGAATTGTAATATTTTACTGAACAGTAGGTAGAAGTTGTGTTTGTAGTCCTTAATGTTCAGTGGGGGGTTTTCTATAGAGACTTTTGGGGGTTAAAGGAAAAGGTCACCAGTTTGTAGTCAGACTTCAGTGGTAAATGAGTTACCAGAGGTATAGTACAAG
Source organism: Protopterus annectens (assembly GCF_019279795.1). Classification (NCBI taxonomy): domain Eukaryota; kingdom Metazoa; phylum Chordata; order Ceratodontiformes; family Protopteridae; genus Protopterus; species Protopterus annectens. Next base: position 318,371,595 of record NC_056747.1, on the reverse strand, counting down.
AGGTGTCCATGTTTGTGTGAATCAGGTCAAGAATGCTATGTCCCTTAGTAGGCTTATCAATTGCTTGGGGGGGGGGGGGTTGTTTATTAAGTCTAGGAAGTTTTGAGCATACCCTACATTCAAAGTATAAGTGGTCTCATTTCACTGAAGAGTGGTTAAAAGCAATCAAAATAATCAAGGTTTTGCTATCAGGGAGACTGACGATTTAAAACACTGAGGAAGGTTACATGGCCACCAGGACTTAAAAACAGTGTCATGTAACAAGGTATTAGTCAATAACTAATCCTATGGAGAGTGACATGTTCAGCGAGTTCAGTTCATGGGTCCCTAGGATCTACATGGAAGTAATATGTCCATTAATTAACATGAAGAGACTACCACAGCTACCACAGGATCTGAAGACATGAAGAATGCAAAACTCACGTCTAGTGGGTGTCCTTGCTTTACATGTAAATCAACATTTTGCAACTATGCAGATGTGGATCTTTTCCAAATGCAGGAGTATGTTAAGAGCGGGCAATTTATTGTTTAGACTTCTCTCTCATTAAAGGTAGCCACTTCAATGTAACCCAGTATTGGGCTGATGTGTTACACTGAACTGTCCATCCAATGGAGTCTGCCTAAAAAAGCATGGTTAGGGAACTTCATTTAGAATATGCACTTAGACTTAGTATTCTTTCATTTCCTTTCAGTGCATTGCTCCTGGTTTGCATGTGTCACTGGAAAAATTGTCTGCCAATAGAAGACATAGCAGGCCAGAGAGATGCAACTGACCAACTGACAACAGCAGTCACAACAGCAGTATTTTAGTAATCAATGCAAAATGTTCACTGTTTGATAATACAAGACAGCAATGCACCACAGACGTCAATAGAACAGAGCAAACTATATAACAGCAAGAAAGCAGCAGAGGAATTGTGTCCCTTCACTTACAATTCAACATACACAAGAGTGCAAAAGTAGCCCTTGTTTAACAGCTGATCCTTGCAGTAGACACATGTGTTTTGTGTGTAAGGGCAGACACGTGGCAGAAACCAGAGTAGCAACTGTTGACCGCAGGCTGTAACTAGACTCTATGTACCTGTACTCAAACCTCTGTTATACTGTACTACTGGATTTGACAATGTCATCTTCTGCCTATGCAAGAGCACATTGCAGTGCTGAAGAGTGACAGAGGCCCCTCAAACATAGATGTTTGCACACTGAATCTTGCAAATCGGTTTGAGAATGACTGTGGAATCAAGAAAAGATGTAATAAATCATGCAACGTGTACCATAGCAAAAATGTTTTTAAAAATGTACTTGTATCACTGCAATTAATAGAATTAATAGAATAGACTTGAGACACTGCATTAATAAGTCAAATATCTGTCACCTGTACCTTGTCCGAACAAAAGCCTCTGGCTGCATGGTGAGGCTTTCTTTTACTTCATTAATGCAAAAATAAACAATCTTACAGTCTTTGCATGAGGTGCCAAGTTGTCCCTTCTAAATGGACAGGAACTCATGTGAATGAGATGTACATAATGTTGCTCCTAGCACTGTGGTCATGCTCTGTGGAGATTTGAAAAGAGGTCATTATATGAGGTCAACTGTTGCAGGCTAGACACTACAGACTACAGCTTACATTGGGAAGAAATAGCTTTTTATTGCATGATTTTCTCATTTAGGCAACTTGTGTTCTTGCAGCTACATTTGTTTATTTAATATAAGTAATGACATATAAATATGCTGATTGTATACTTCTTAAGGAAGCTAAAGGTCAGCAAATTCATTTGAGGTAGTTACTAGGAAAGTGGGTGGAAGGTAAAAGAGTTTATTTTAAAGCAGTGGTTTGCTTCTGATGTTTTTACTCCCACTATAGTGCTTTTCACAATTCAGTGCTGTCTCCATTTTTATAATGCACATGCGAATTGCTTCAATTTGTCATATGTTATTAACGCCGCTGTAAACAGCTTCTGATTCAAGATTCCTCTGTACTGGTTATAATGTGCAACTTCTGTATTTCACTAAGGCAATCTGCATAGACATATGTTAATAGGAACTACAAGCAGAAAAAATATTTTGAGGACATAAGTAAAACATAATTTGAGAAATTATGGATGCATCTAGTGTAAACCTTCTAAAATATACAAATGATCATGGAGAGGGAAATAACTGAATAAGTTCACATTTTTTTGTATATTCCAGGTAACCCTAACACTGCATGCCTTCAGAGAAAAGAAATCAGTTTAGTGAACATTCTCAGCTTACTGACATGTCTGTGATCCAGTCTGGATACTGCCAGGTCTCAGCAGCATAAATGCTTACCATACTGAAAAGCTTGCTTTTAGACAGTCCAGTTTTTAGATGACTTCAAAGGAGCATGCACTTGTCGTCATTTAAAGTGATATGTGCTATACTGGATTAGAAATGAACGTTGGTTAAAGAACTTAATATTTAACATTAGGCTTATCTCAAATAAACAACTGGTGCAGAGGCGGTAGAAGCTGTTGAAGACTTGGGGGGGGGGGGCAGAGGGTGACAGGGGCACTTAGTGATCTAAAAAGGGCAATTTTTTATAACTATTTACTACCACAACATAGGCTCACTTGGAGGACATTTTATGCTTAGCCAATTCCCTTTTGGTGCTTGAATTAACATTTCCTGATTGGTCTTACCTATCCCATGGCTGATAATTGTATATTAGCCCTAGTGTGAATAAATGTGATCACACTGTAGATAATTTGAGGAGACCCATGTAAGGAATACAGCATTTAGGAAATGCCTCTTTCCATTAGTGGCATGACGGGCAATCCTGGAGTACATTTTCTAATACCCATCCTTAGATCCAAGTTACATTTGAATATTGACAGGGACGAGCTTTGTTTTACTTGAATGAATAGTCTGTTCTGGAACAGTGGTAGCTTCTGTGATATATATCCATCTCTCCACAACATTCAGTTTAGAAACCTGGACTAAGCATTTCTGATGCCATTTGACTTTCTGATGTTCAGTAAGTCCATCTGTATTAGGTCAGAGGATGCATTGTATGCCAGACATGTCACCTCTAAGCACTCAATAGGATACTGAATATAGTGATAAATCTTTGAGGTGGTCCATGCAAGACCTATTGTTTAGGACTTGTATCCGTTTAGTAAGGTATCTCTGTGGGTATTATTCCAATTTTTGCATGGGTCTGGACATATACATGCCAAAGTGGGCATTATACAAAATGATTAACCTAGAGAGGACTTTGTAAAGGGGGACAATAACATCTCTAGTCACAATCAAGTTGTTTATAAGCTGTATAATATAGAAAGGCTTTCTTATGACTCTGGGCACATGTTGGTCAAAAGTTAGGTCACTGTACACACAAGTTCACAAATGCCAAACAACTGAGTCAGTTCTCATAGTGAAATTATCAATTTGGCAGTTACTTGGAGTAGATGACTTCCCAAAGGATGCAATATTTCTTGGAGTTAATTTTCAATTCATGATTCTAGCACCAGTTATTGTTTGGGACAAACCTTCCTGCATGATGGTTAAGTCATTTGGGGATTCAATAACTGCTCCTAGCTTGCAGTCATCTCAAACTTAGTCAGCCAAAGCCCTTTGGTATTTCCTTTTAATTTTGAGATGTGTATGCCAAACAGGAAAAAGTCTCAGTACTGAACCCTGGGGGACAGCATTAGTGACTGGTCTCTTCCCCTATTTTGATCTCCTGCATCCTGTGAGCAAGCATACATGTATACATTCTTGGTTTCACCTTCCTGATTGTATTAACCTGATTGTATTAAATTATATTCCTTGTATAATACAGCATCACTTGTTAGAATGTGTTTTAAATTTGTAGTTTGGAACATTCTAGTGAGCAATGAAACAAAATGTATGAACCAATAATGACAAAACTACCCATTTTAGAAAATTTCAACCATAAAAGGCCACTCAAACTTCTGTCATTACAATCCACCAATATCAGTAAATATGCAAAATCTCTGCAGAAGTAAGTCATCTAAATAATTCCACATTAAAGGGATATGTAACTAATGAAGAGGTTGCTGCTAGCAAACAACGTTATATTTCATTGTTTCATCTACAAATTAAGTGCCTGTTGCTCTTGAAGAATAAATTGCCTTTGCTACATTAAAAAATAAGCTAGTAATTTTGCAATGGGGAATGGATGGCAAACTGATAATGGGGTCACAGTTATTAATTAAGTCCCCCAAAGGAGGACATTCATAAGACTGCAGCATCCACTCCCATTAAAGTACAACACAGTACACTATCAGTGATCCATCTGCATACTGTGGTAGTAGAACCCACAGCCTTCTGCATCAAAAGCTAATATACTACCTGTTGTGCTACTAAGAATGGAAACATCTTAGCATAAGTAACATTGAACTTCTCCTCCTCATGAAGCTCTCAGCTCCTTATAAAATCCACTTGATGATCAACTAAATCTCTCAATTTCGCAGTACAAGAAATCTGGAAAAAGCCAAAATGTATTTGGTGGGGCAAAGGTCCAAAACCAGGGACACATTTTAAATATTGCTTCTATAATCTTAGAGCGTTGCTAAAATAAAGTGTTTTGTGTTACCATGTATTTCCTGAAAGATAGAAAAACTGAAACTTAAGGAGCTATCATTATTTAGTGAATTCAGTTTTTACTGATTTGCCAGAAGAACACAAATGGCTCCGGTACCCATGAACTGGTGTCAAAATCATGGTCTGAAACTAAATGGCAAAAATGCATTATTGCATCCTTTGGGAATTATCTACTCCAGGGAACTACAGCATTGACAATATGCACTTAAGAGCTGACAGTTTTTCAGGACTTGGGAACTTATGTGGGCAGTGACCTAATTTTTATCAACATGCGACTGTTGCTGTAAAGAAGTCTTTCTATATTGAACAACTTCTAAACAAAAGGGACTGAGTCTTGCTCTAAGGGATGTCATGGACTCCCTTTACTCAGCCCTCATTAGGCCAGTAATTGAATACAAGTTCCAAGACTGGAAAAACTCCCTTATCAGCCTCAAAAAAAGTTGAGATCCCTCATCAAATCCTCTAAAGCTAGCTATGAAAACAGAATTGCAGCAGATAGTAAAGACAACCACAAGGTCTTCTATAGTTATGCAAAGAATCTCCACGGCAATACCCAGATTTGCTCTGAGCTACTGCACAATGGTACCTCCTATACCGAGCCAACAGATATTGCCAAAATACTGACCAACAGATTCAGTGCCAACTTTACCCCTCCCCCCCAAAGGAACAATCACAATACCAGTATATTGCCAGGCGCCTGTATTACTGCTGCACAGGTTAAAACAGCGCTATCCAAGGCCAAAAATACAGCTTCTATGGGACTTGACAATATCCCTGGCTGTGCTCTACATGAACTAGAGTGAACTGGCACCTCACCTGTGTGCCCTGTTCAGTCATAGCCTCACCTCAGGGTTTGTCCCTATCGAATGGCGCACTGCTACAGTCATTCCTCTCCACAAAGGAAGTGCAACTACAGACCCTTGGAACTTTCGCCCCATTAGCCTGACAAATCCGATATGCAAAGCTATGGAATGCATCATCATGGACCTAATAAACAAGGATACAGGGAATCTCCAAACTCTGGATTCCACACAGTTTGGTTTTGTGAAGGGTAGATCATGCCTGCTCAACTTGGTCGACTTCTTTGAGTCAGTCACCAGAGCTGTGGATGAAGGCAATGTGGTTCATACAGCCTACCTTGATCTGGCCAAGGCCTTTGATACCATTCCCCACTCAGGAATCACAGAAAAACTCACTACGTTAGGCATCAACCCCTATATCACTAGGTGGGTTGCAAACTGGCACACAGAACCCGTAGTGTGAAAGTAGTTGTCTCCAAGTCAGACTGCCAACCAGTCATGAGTGGAGTCCCACAGAAATTGGTCCTGGGTCCTCTCCTGTTTGGTTTCTACTTCTCAGAAGTCCAGGCCAATATGAAGGGACGCTGGCTGAAAAAGTTTGCAAACAATTTCAAGTTTGGAGCCATAATTAACTCCCCAAGTGATGTTGACATCCTACAGAAAGGCCTCACTGAAACCAACAACTGGTCCCAGAACCATGGCCTTAAGCTCAATGCCAAAAAATGTGTCATCATCCCTTTTGGGAAAAACCCAGTTCCCATGAATTACCACATCGATGGTAGTCCACTGAAAACAGAAGGCGTTATAAGAGATCTGGGAACACAGGTTGACAGCAACTTCTCTTTTGACCACCACATTGCCACTGTGGTCAGAAAATCCTTCTATGTGGCACATCTCATTACTAAGGGTTTTGAATCCAGGAAGAAAGAGGTCATTGTCTCCCTCTACTCTTCCCTCATCAGGCCAGTCATCAAGTACAATGCCCCATTTGGCATGTACCTCACTAGACACTTGAAACAACTGGAGAGGCCACAGAAGTACCTCACAAAGAGGATCCTAGGCCTTAAACACTTATTCTATATGGACAGACTCAAAAAACTCCAACTATTCTCTGTCTCATATCGCTAACTTAGAGGCGATATAAAAAAATGCTACATCTAAAGAAATCCCAATCCCTCCATACCACACACTCCAGAGACTTCAACCTCATTACCACAATCAACAGAATGTGCTGGATGGACAGGTTCATAACCCTGAGACTGCCCATGATATGGAATAGACTTCCCATACATGTCAAACAGAGCACCTCACTGGATCTCTTCAAGAGAAATCTTATTGAGTGGATGGGAAATAGAAAATTCACTCCGGGGATCACTCCAGTGGCTCTACTTGACAGAGGCACTGGGAACTAAGGTTGGGTGGCATGATGCCAGGGTAATCCTATGGGCTAGGCTCCAGAGCCATTAGCCTAGTACACACTTATGAGCCTATGAACCTATAATGCCCCTTTGGCATGCATCTGTCCAGACACATGCAGGAACTGGAACTCCCACAGAGATACCTTAGTAAAAAGATACAAGACTTAAATAACATGTCCTACATAGACTGATTCAAAGCCCTGCCACTATACTCTGTATCTTACAGACTGCTATGAGGTGACCTGTGTCTGGTATATAAGGCATCCTCCGAACAATTACTGATGGATTTACTGCACATCAGCAAATCAAATGGCATCATAAATGCTCAAGTCTAAGAATCTAAACCTCTTCTGCAACTTCAACAGAATGGTTTGGTTGGACACGTATATTTCAAAGAGGATACTGCTGCTATAAAACAGACTCCCCATCCACATAAATCAAAGTTTTTTCCTGTCTATTTTCAAGTGCAACTTAGATCTATGGATGAAAAACAGAAATTTTACCCCAGGACTCCCCCTGTGCTACTAATGTACAGAGGGAGAACGTAAAAACTTTATCCCATGCATGGGTCCCCTCAAATTATCTATGGTATGATCCCAGTTATTCTCATTAGGAGTAATATATAATTATCAACCATGGGATGCATGCCAATCTACAACCAAATGGGATAGGTTATTTTGAGACCAAAAAAAGGAAACTGGTTAGGCTTAGAATGTCCTGCAAAGGCAGCTATCCTAGTACTTACCTACAAACAATTTCAGTTAACTAACTATAAGGAACAGCTCACTGGTTAGTTTGCATGTAGAGATTCAGAGACACTATAGGCTGAGAAGTGAGAACACAGATCACTTTTGTTGCAGTCCTGTGTTGATTTTATATCAAAATGCAGATACCTGTACACAACTAGTTTCATGTAGTAGCGAAGGATGTGCTTGTTTATACTGGTAACCCATAATTAAACCATACCTGTTAACTATTCCCATTGTGAAGAATGTTCCTAATTTTGAGTTTATAAAAATTCATGTTATATACTACTCTACACTGAAGATGACTGTCAGAACGTATTAAATTATTTCATCAAAACAACTTTTTATAAGTATGAAGAAAGAGCTATTAACCCTCTTGTGAACGTTTAGGTTGATGCTGTGTCTCTCATAAGTGTTAGAGTTCCCCATTTTGAATACAGATGGTTGAAAGCTATGAAGGAAACTGATCAAAAGAGGGCCGTTATCAGACATATCCCCAAGTGCAACATGATAAGGATGCTAGAAGAAATAGAAATTGTAAAAAAATGCACGAGTGTGATTCATGCTGCATGTGTACAATAAAAAATATATGTACTTAATAGGTAGGTAGCAGTTGCTTTACCAGTGAAATTGCTTTGCATAATTAACATAAACAGGAACTTGTGGCAATGTTTTTAGGTACTTTTTGCTGTCCTGAAGTGAAAGACGGGAAGCTGACTCACTGCAAAAAGTTAGGGAGTTCCAAAATATAAATACCTGATTGCCAAAATCTTTATCACTAACTGGAATATCGTCAGTCATATGAAATATAATCCATAGTGTACAGATAATTTTGAGGGGGTAATATGTTGGCCAACTGGGAATCTTTAAGATTTTCAAATATTTAAATGAAAGAAAAAAGGGTGCAAGTCTGCCCACAAAGAGGGCAAATGTTCCTACCTACAGTGATGTATGTTTATTACATTGCTAGCCAATTAAAGGGTTCTTCCAGAAGAATGTTAGTATATATGCATTTTTAGTTACAAGGAATATATAAACTAGAAAAAAAATAGTTTGAGAGGAGTCTCTAGTGTCGAACTGGGTGTATATATTTGTAATTTTTGCATACATTCATACAGTGGCAAACAGACTTAGTAGAGCATAGTATGCGTCACAATGTGTAGAGCTGTAGTCTGGAATCTGGTGTACAATTCAAATTACGATATGCAGACTTGCAGATCTCACAGACACCAGAGTGATGAAATACTTTGTAGAGGTAATCTTCCACCTTGATATGCAGTTGTTATAGTTTATTGTATAGTCACTGTCAAGGGTGTGTGGATTTGCTAATGGAAAGTCTTTGTCCAAACATGCAAATCCCTAAGGCAATTCATACAAATGGCAGATTTTACAATGTTAGGCATAAAGAACTAACTTTTTTTCTAGCCAATTGGTAGAATTTCCAAAACTTCACAGCTTTTCTTACTGTACAAAGTGAACACACAATGTTCTCTGCTCTCTCCTCATGTACAATAAAAACAGTTGCACCCACACTCCATTCGCTGCACTACGTGCAAGGATTCACTTACTGCCCCACAATTCCTTATAAAACACTTCTTATTTTAATAAAACAAATAAATGAGTATTAGGTTAAGCGCTTTCATCTACATCAAAGTAGATTTCTTCAGAACACTTCCATTTGTTAAATGCTGGATTTCATATATGCTACTAACCAATCCTAACGATCCACTAATATGCATCAATAAAACAATTAAATATTTAAAGTGCTCAGTGCTAAGGTATTTTCCTTCCTGTTACTGCACATTATATACTAATAATATTCATAATTCATCTAATGAACTATAGTAATGACTACACAATGGACGGCAGTGCCAGGCATTTGCATTAACCTGAACACCCAGACAGTTTGTCATATGCTGCTTGATTGTTGTCCTTCAGGCAGTTGTTCATGATGCATTCAAACTGCAGATACACATAAGTCATTTTATCTGTGGCACTATTCCAGAAAATGCTAGAACACTGATGATGTCAGCAGGGCACTGTCATAGCAAGCTTTGGTCAATAAAATATAAACAGCCATGATCAAAAATGCTCATTTTTTAAATAAATGCACTAATCTGTCCTAGTTGTTTTCTCTTGCCCACATTTCTTCCCAATTAAGTCTTTCCTCAGTCTCCAGTGTAACGAAGTCCATTCATCTTTTTTATTTACCCTGTTTTCTTCTTTCTTTTTGTAAATAATTTGGTTTTCCTACCTGGCTGCTCTGCTTCCAATGCCATTTCCAAATAAAGTCTGAGGTTGCTTTAATGTGCATCTTATCCGTATTCACACTAAGACAGGAGATATGCCAGAATTCTTCCAGAGTTTCTAGCAGTACAAACAAGGACTAACTCAAGTTAGAAATACTGGCAAAATGGGTTCCATTCAGAAGAACGAAGATGCAATATGTCGAATGCATCTTCATCGAACTGTAAATGTCAAAAATGCAAAATGATGAAGCAGCTTTTAAGTGAATTATTTCCCTGGGAAAGATGTTGCTTGGCCACTTCCATAACTTTGCCGTTTTTGGCACTGTAGTGCAATCTTGTAGGTGGTATATTTAAGTAGGGGGGTGTGGGGGGCAAAGCCCCCCCCCACTTAAAATAGTGTTTAGTGTGTTTTTTTTTTTTTTTTGGGGGGGAACAGAGAATTTTTTCCCTGGAAAAGAATTTGCTGTTCTGGCTTTTTTGTTTTCGTTCTTTTGTGGTCGATATAACAGCATTTGATCTTTTGATGATTCGCTGTTACAACATAGACCCTGGCAAAATAGTAATTCACTGGTGTTGCACTGAACCTAGCAATGTGAATCCTCATGCATAGTGAAATGGTAATCCAGTCTTCTTAACCTGGATTATTCATTGCAGGTGTTGTTACACCTTTTGGAGGATATCGGACATATATGTGGGCATATTTCCTGCTTCACTGGTGTTAAAGCAATGCTGAGCAGATTGGTTAATGAATCACTACCAAATACGTTTTAGCATATATGTGTCTAACCCAACCATATCTAAAACTGTCAACAGGTGGGACTAGCAGACAGTGTCAAAAGTTTGTACAAAGTCTATAAACAGAATCACATACTTTTTCACCTGTTAATCTGCATAAGGCTGCAAAGCTCATTCAAGATCAGCTTGAAACTGCCCTTCATCTTACATATCGTACCTGTGATGGGTCCATATAACACAGGGTTAGTGCTAATAAATGGGCAGCCAATACCTTTGCAAGAATTTATTATGTGAATTAGTCAATGTAATATACTTGTAGCCTCTGACCTTGTAAGCAAAATAAAAAAAAACAGTATAAACTGCCAAAACCAATGGATCTTGTTTACTCTTAACTAACTTATAAAAATCAGTGGGAGCCTACTAGGGATTGGGAGCTGTACTGGTCAGTAAGCATATAATTAAATTATGTACATTGAATAGAAGTACTGTAGTTACTAAGCCTACAGATACAGCCAACAAAAGCAAGGAGATAGGATCTGCCTGTTCCCAAGGGAAGTGGCCACTGGCACATCCTAGCCTTGTTTCATCAGGAACATGCTAGTGTTCTTATGTCGTCTTCTTTTTCTTTCAGCAGCTCCAGTTAGGGGTCACCACAGTGGATCATCTGTTTTCATTTCTTCCTGTCCTCTGCATCTTGCTCTGTCACATCAACCACTCACATGTCCTCTCTCACCACATCCATAAACCTTATCTTAGGCCTTTTCCTGTTACCTAGCAACTCCATCCTTAGCATCCTTTTCCCAATATACCCAACATCTCTTCTCAGCACATGTCCAAACCAACGCAATCCTACCTCTCTGGCTTTGTCTCCAAACGGTCCAACCTGAGCTAACCCTCTAAGACACTCATTTCTAATCCTCTCCATACTCGTCACAACCAAAGCAAATCTTAACATCTTTAACTCTGCCACCTCCAGCTCTGACATCTGTCTTTTCATCAGTGCCAGTATCTCCAACCCATATAACATAGTAGCTGGTCTCACTACCAACTTGCAGACCTTCCATTTCACTCTTATTTGTACCGGTCTGTCACAAATCACTCCTGACATTCTTCTCCACCCTGCCTGTACTCTCTTCTTCATCTCTCTTCCACACTCACCATTACTCTGAACTGTTGATCCCAAGTATTTAAACTCATCCACTTTTGCCAACTCTACTCCCTGCATCCTCACCATTTATCTGTCCTCCCTCTCATTCACCCACATATAGTCTTGTCTTAGTCCTACTGACCTTCATTCCGCTCCTCTCTAGAGCATATCTCCACATTTCCAGGGTCTCTTCTTCATGTTCCTTATCTCACTACACATCACAATGTCATCCACAAACATTATAGTCCACAGGGACTCCTATTTGATCTTCTCTGTCAAACTGTCCATCACCATTGCAAATAAGAAAGGGCTCAGAGCTGATCCTTGATGTAACCACATCTCCACCTTGAACACATCTGACATTCCTACTGCAGACCTCAATACTGTACCACTCTTACATACTTCTGTGCCACTCCCAACTTCCTCATACAGTACCACAACTCCACTCTAGACACCCCATCATATGCTTTCTCTAAGTCCACAAAGACACAATGCAACTCCTTCTGACCTTCTCTATACTTCCCCATCAACACCCTCAGAGCAAACATCAGATCTATAGTGTTCTTTCCTGGCATAAAACCATACTGTTGCTCACTAACCATCACCTCCCTTCTTAACCTAGCTTCCAGTACTCTTTCCACTAACCTGATGCTGTGGTTGATCAATTTTATCCCTCTGTAGTTACTACAGCTCTGCACTTCACCCTTATTCTTAAACATCAGTACCAAAACACCACTTCTCCACTCCTTAGGCATCCTCTCACATTCCAAGATTTTGTTAAACAAGCTTGTTAAAAACTCATTGCCATCTCTCCTAAACACCCCCAGGATTCCACAGGTATGTTTTCTGGATCAACAGCCTTTCCATTTTTCATCCTCTTCATAGCTGTCTTTACTTCCTTCTTGCTAAGCCAGTGCACTTCCTGATTCAGTATCCTCACATCATTTACACCAGATGCCCTTCCTGATGTAACCATCCCATTTATCAAGGCATGGGACTGGCACATTGAAATACACTGTCTTGTGTATCCAGTGGCTGGGTTGGTGATCTCATGTTTACTTAGAAGAAATCCTTAAGGCTACTAGCTGTTTTTTCAGACTCTCTCGACAATGATTATTTAATGTTGTATCAGGCAGGCTTAACTTGTTTGCATATCTTAGCAAAAGAAATGCAAACGCAAGTTATACCACACACTGTCAGTAAATGACACCATTTAAATGTACCATGAGAACCACTCCATTCTTAAGACGAAAACACACTCTCTAACTCTCTCTTCACAACTCTAAAAACTCCCTCCATAAACCTAATTCTAAAGCTTCCTCACAACCCCTAACCCTAAAACTTATTCAAACTCCACCCCACCCCTAAACTCTATCCCCAGCGCTTACTAACCTGAACCACCAAAACATCACTTCAAAATGCAGTAACGTAAATTGCCTGCAGATAGTGTGCACCTCCCATTTTAGCTCAGAAGCAGCACTGTTTGTTTTCTTGGTGTAACTTATGGTTATACCATAGTCTGCAGCTGCATGCTATAACCAAACCCGGCCCTCTCAATTCCTTAACTGATTTGCTAAACCATAAACCTCCTCCTGGTCTTGAATGTCTGGGTCTGAGTTCTTGAAAGTTATCACCATCAAGGTATGGTCAGATAAACAACATATGCTAGTAACCACCAGCCCAATCAGAGGAGGACAGTCATCTAAAAATATTCACTAGCAGTAAGATCTGAAGTTTATTTTCTGAATGTAAAGTTCATTTAGTTAAAGGAGGCACAAGCTCTTCACATCTACAGCACCCAGGGCATAGTCACCATCTTTTCTAGCAGTACAGCACCCAGGATATATTCACCAACCTTTCTACCAGTACAGCATCCAGAATATATTTACCATCATTTCCAGGAGTACAGAACCCAGGATATAGTCACCATCCTTCCTATCTGCTTTATTCGAGCCTTCAGTGCTGCCCAGCTCAGGATTTTTAGTAAAATCAAAGCTCTTCCATCTAGATTACCTGATCAAAACAAGTTGCGGTCTTCATAACATCCTCATATAGTTCTTGTAAGGAAGGGGTGCTGTCATAGTTAAGTTTACTTGACTACCATTTTGATCTTTAGAGACCATGTCAACCTGCCATCTTGAACATTTCTAAAATACAGATGGTCCCCTCCTCTCTCCAGCATTCAGAGGATAAAAATGACATACCCTACTGACCTATCATTGCTTCAGTTTCTGGGCCTTTCTTCAACTTGGCTTCTTGAAACAGTGCAAAATTGAAGCAGCCAAGTACTTGCTCTGTCTTTTCTAGAGAACATAGACCCTGAACATTTAAGGAATATTATTTTAAGTCCAAATATAAAGTTTTATAACCAATTAAGTATGAATTCAAGGTCATTTTCTTTTACAAAATTGCACCCAAAAGCTCCACTTGCAGTTACAACTATTTGAGGTGGTACCTTGACACACTTGGGGTTGTTTCTATGCTATATTCTCCTTAAACATTAACAGCTCTCCCCTAGACAATACACAACTCCTCACATTACTTTGTACAGATGACACTGTCATCTATAAGTCACACTGTCCCTGAAATGACATTCAATCTCATCTCCCTCCAGTAAGGCTTACTGTTTCTTGCCAACTGGTTAAATCCAAGAAAACTACTCCTTAATCTAAATAAAACCAAAGGCATATTTTCTAGAAATCCACAAAAAGTTAAATTTGCCCCATGTGATTTAGCAAATTGATCCCACAACCCCTCCACTAAATACTGCTACCTCATTCAAATACCTGGGACTCTTAAGTAAATCAAAACCTGACTTTCCAACTGCACATCCACAAAACAAAATAAAAAAAATACATCAAGCACTCTAAGTCATGGAAGAGCTCACACTTTTTGTCCACTATAGATAGAAAAGCCATAGAAAAGGGCATAATCTTCATTCAGTTTGAATATGCTCTTCCAATAATTGGCCTGTCACAAAGAAAAATCTTGTAACTATACCCCTTTATATCAATGATTCCACTGATCTCCTGCAGTTCCAGAAAATTCTTAAGCTCTACCTATCAAAAGAGGCACATCACTGCTTTATTAAGAATGGCATAAATTAAATACCAGATGAAACAATAAACTTCCACTTTAATTTATGCAGTCATTTCTGAAAAAAATATTTCTTTCTCACCATCACCTCTCCTTCTATTTCCCCCATCACTTATTAAAACAATTTCTCCCCCACAGAAAATCTTTAACATCCTCCCAATCATAAGCTTTCCACCTCACTTATTGTCCTGTTCTCTCTTTCAAGTCTGGTTGCATGGTATCATTCAGATCTGTATAGAATGTGACATTGGCATAACTGGTTATTAACAGTGAATTATATCCACTACATTATATAATAACCATTTTTTCTTGTTAATATCCATTTTGATATGAATGTTTTCTTTTCTACTGACCACTGTTTTTGCATCCCTATGCTTTCTGTCCTGTTATCTGTTTGCATTTGTGTTTTTTCACACCTGGCCTAAAAATGTTAATAGGACCGCTTAGACCAGTGCTCTATCCCGGTTAACAAATTCAAATAAATAAATGAAGCTCTGGGTTCCTGCTCTTGGATACTGACAAAAAAGAACCTCTGTGTTGATGCTAACTTAACATTATGATACTGTGGAGTTTCAACTACAGATTTGGATTTTGTGTATATGTTAACCAAACATACACCATAAATGTAGTAACTGACAATAAAACTGAACAAATGCCTTTTCAAATAGGAAAACAATCACCTTTTGAAAAACGTGAAGAGGCAGCCCCAGATGGTTGCTAGCTACAAATTTATTTAGGATTATAACAATAAGGATGTGACCCTGCTGGGCAGTGTGGCACAATCCCACAATCCACAAGTACATGAAAATCCATTCACCCTTAAGAAATCAATAAGTGTATGAAACAATTAGACTGCAATAAGGAACTCAAAAGTGACTTTGGAAACATAACAGTGGGCCACATCCAGAAAAAAATAAATAAATAAACTGCAAGGAGCTGAAGTAACCACTTCAAGTAGTAATTAATAAGCCCATTGCTGCATATAGAAAATGTTGAAGCTTATCACTTGCAATGAATTTCACCTATAGCTGTTGAGGCCGTGAATGGGCCATAGCACTGTGCAACTTGCTTGTATTCAAGGAGAAGTGTAGGCAGCCTCCCATATAGAAAAAGGCCAGGAGGCATCATTTAAATATAAATGCCCTGATGTTAGGCAAAACCTATTAAAAGATGAGAAAAAATGAGCAGAACAATATGCCACAAGAAGGAATTAGTAAAACAAATGTGACCTCAACAAGATATCATAAGTACTTCCTGAAAAGAAAAAGTATCATCAATCAAAAATCATTTGACAATTAAGAATAAAGCAGTCAGTAGATATTCCCTCTTTACAGACTGCAGGTAGAGACCATACTAACTTTTAAGTAAGAAATGACAGCAGCATATTCACTGTGTGACCATAGTAACATGGCTAAGCCTGGCAGTGCAAGTGCCCCCCCCCAATTGCCCTTTACCAGGCTGTGTAGAAGCAGCCTAAATGGTAGCTGCCGTTTGCATTGGCATGTCCAATGCCTCAAATCATTATCAAGTTTCATTCTAAATTCAAAATCTGAATTTTAATATTCCTTCCTAGACAGTCTCAGTGTCAAGTCTTCAACTTTGGTTGAATCATCACTGGAATTGACAAAGTATGACAGACCTATTAGATTTATGGAAGACAATTGTCCCATTATGTGCAATCTGGTGCTATGGCATCCACTGGGGAATTCCACCAGGTGGCTGTCCTTCCTCAATTAAAGCATGATTGTCTTTTCCTCGCTGCCGACCATTTATAAGAGACAAGGAGTTTGGTATAATTTGCCATGGTGGTAATTTCGACAAGGGAATTTGCTACTCATGCTGTTTGATATGACTAGGTGGTAACTTCTCCTGAAGTGGGGGCAATGAGAAATGCATCCAAAGGAGTGGAAATGAATGACACTTACATATTCCCTCTAGCAACACAGTTCCGGGAATGTAATTTTTTTTGATGACAACTGGTTGCACCAGCTGAACAGTCAGAGTAAACGCCATTTCTGGAGGACAGTATAGATGACAAGTCAGGAATGACAGTCTGGAGTCCCAGTTACCAAAGTCTGTCTGTATGGATGCATTCATGACTGCCTCTCTATCATGAATGGCTGAAAACGTAAAAAGAAAGGCTGATTTGATATTTCCACAAGACTGGATTGGTCTCTGCATAACTGATTTTATCTCCAGGAACCCCAGTGTGATGGCGCTCCCTGTATCTGGATGCTCATCTTCTTCTGGATAGTATTCTTAGGTTACACGTATGAGGGCAGTCTCCCATGTCTGTTACCTTTGCTTGCAAAACAAATAAATTAAACTCTTCTATCCAGTTAATTCTATGTCCTACACAACTCTTCCCTACAAAAGATACAAGTTATGTTTCCAATTGTCTGAAATGTGAGACAAACTGATGAAAATTAACCTACTGAATTTCATCTTCCTCCATGTTGGCCTAGTTAGAACAACAATTTCACAATAGCAAAGTCATATGAGCCAGTAGGTCTTGTATATTATGCCCTCCATTGTGAAATGTCTTTCAGATAAACAAGCAGTTAAGCAATATTTCTCTTTTATCTCTCATAAAAAACACCCTCAGGCAGAGAGTCTACAGTAGGATCAGAAAAAGTGCACTATGGCATTCTATGATAGGACTGCAAAGAACACAGTCAGATGTTAAAAATTACAGATGCTGTGTGATATAGATAAGCTGCATACTACAGTCACAGAAAAACAATGGCTGTTCTGTCCACAAAACTGTAAGACCACTAATCCACTGTCATCATTCTCTCTGGTAATAAATACAAGATTGCAGAAAAATTAGAACCTTTCCAGACTGACATTCATCTGTACACCGTAAAATAAACAAAATACCAACCACATTTATTTCTTTCTACACACAACTGTAAAGACAAACCATAAATCATGCTCTCCAACTACTGCAGCTTGTTTCAGAATTACTGTCTGCTCCCTCGGTCTCATTACAGCACCAAATGTATCTGTAAGCTACATTATAACATTATTACACTAGGCCTGTATCACTTGGGATTCATCAAGTTCAGGTGATGGTTACTCAACCTGGTGGATTTCTTTGAAAAGGCCACCAAAGCAATAGATGAAGGCAAAATGGTACATACCATATAACTCAGTCTGGCTAAAGATTTTTCACAATTTCACATTCATGCATAGTAGGAAAGAATAAATCCTTACATCACTCAATGGATTCCCAACTGTCTCACAGAAAGGACGCAGATAATCAAAATCTGGGAAGTTAACTCCATAAAGAGAAAAATCACCAGTCCCCAAGGTTCTGTGATGGGACCTCTCCTGTTTAGAATCTAGTTTTCTGAAGGAAAAGCCAATATCAAAGGGCCCAGATGACTGCATACTAGGAGCAGATCACTAAATCACCAAATGACTCAGTCATCCTGTAGAAGGTTTGTCTCAAATAAATAACTGGTGTGAAAATCGTGACCTGAAACTAAAAGCCAAGAAATGCATTATGGTATACTTTGAGAAGTCATCTACCCCAGAGTACAACCACAGATATATGCAAAAGAGTTGACACAGTTGTTCAGGATTTGGGAACTTATGTGGAGAGTGACCTAACTTTTGACCATGTGTCTACTATTGTAAGAATATACTTTTATATTGCACAGCTTATAAACAAATGGATTGTGTCTATATCTAGGGATGTTATTGTCCCCTTCTGCTCAGCCCTCATTAGGCCATTCATTGAATATAATTGTCCCCTTTAGCATGTATCTGTACATAAACATGCAACAACTGGAACACCCACAGAGATAACTTACTAAAAGGATACAAGGCCTAAACAATGTGTCCTAAATGGACTGACTCAAAGCCCTGTCACCATACTTGCTATTTTGCAGACAGCCAAGAGGTTACCTATGTCTGGCATGCAAGATGTGATGGTCCCACTGTTGGGCCAGTAATCAATGAGTCTGAATCCTCACCACTGACACTGGGGAGGGACATTCACTTGGAATACAAATGGATACACTCAGTATTTTTACATGCAGCTCTTTGTACCAAGTACAGTTTCTCTTAAGAGCACACAGAGAACACAGTCAGCCTGGGATCTGGGTTTGTATATCTTTTTCCCTCCAGGTCCCAAATAATCCCCACTGGTACAGCTGTAGAGTTAGGTCCTCAGCCAAGTGTCTAAGCCAAGTCCTCCAGCATCCTCTCTGTGAAACCAGTGCATCATGTCCCTGCTCCAAGTAGCTCGCTCACTCACACTCACACACACACACACACACACACACACACACACACACACACACACACAGATTAACCTGCTGTGCCCCCTTCTGACCAGAGTATAAGATAGTTATCACTGCCACCAGATACTCAATGATCTGATACTCTATGGCCCTTAACAAGGGGTGTCCAATTATACTGTGTAATATTAATACTAATACAAATGGTATTAGTCAACCAAGATAACTAGGCCATCAGGAGTGGCCCACACAGTGTCACCAAAAAATATAAGCACTTTCAAGGTTAAATACTTTCTAAAAAGACCGGCTACAATAAAGTTTTAAATATATTTAATAATAAATAATAAATGAGCATGAAAATACTGAATATTTATTTACAGTAAACCATAGAGTTCAAATCCCAGGAAATATACAAAATAACATTGATGGACAGACTCAGACAAATAAAGAAAAACAATATCTAAACTAAGCTTCACTATATTTTCCTGACTGAATCTAGGAGAATTACTATTGCCTACTTACTAATAGAGCAAGGCAGATGGTGTGGTAAATGGTCCTTCTGGTTGTCAGGCCCAAGACAGAATACTCAATACTGAGAGATTTCTCTTTGTAATATCTAATATTTCCAAGATAGCTGACAGAATGACCTCATCTGGTCACCTGACTCTAAGTTCTCCAACTATTGCCCTTTGAAGCATGAGATAGGATGTTAGCACAGATGTGATAAGATGCATATCTACAGTTTTGTTAATGTTTATGGCAGTGTCTGGGGCTTCCCCCCTTTTGTACTGTGAAAATGAACAAAGGCTTCTTCCAAACATGCTGTCTCTGGTCCTATTCAGACTTGTGAGATAAGCACATCCATGGCCCAACAGGTGGTCCAATTAACAGTATTTTTCTTAAAGCAAGGGTAATCTAGCTGTTTAACCCCTTCTCTCTCAGTGTCCTTTGCTAACACATATACCTACAGACTCGCATGTCTATTCCTTCTCTGTCCAGCAGGACCCACTGCTGATGCATTATTTTTTAACACTAGCAACATTACAAACACGTTTTGATTTTTCAAATGCCATACAGTTCTAATACATTTGTAACATACACATCTGCACAAATCAGTATGATATTCAAATGCCATACAGTTCTAATACATTTGTAACATAAGCATCTGTACAAATCAGTTTGATACTGAAATGCCATACTGTTCTAATACATTTGTAACATTAGCATTTATGCAAATCAGTTTGATATTCAAATGCCATACAGCTCTAATACATTTGTAACACACATCTTGTATAAATTAGTTTGATATTCAAAGGACATTAATTCTTTACAGAACCCCAACTGGCTATGCTGGCACTAGCCCATACCATCAAACAAGGCACCATCTGACCCACTGAGGACGGATTTACTGCACAAGTCAAATGGCACTGGAAATACTCAGTCTAGGGATCTAAACCTCTTCTGTGACATCAACAGATCAGTTTGGAGGGGCAGGTATATTTCACAGAGGATACTGGTTTTATGGAACAGACTGTGCATCCACATAAAACAAATTTTATCCTTATCTATTTTCAAGTGCAACATAGATCTGTGGATGGAAAACAGAAATTTAACCCCATGAATTCCTCCTGTACAATTAATGGACAGATGCAGCTCCTAAATGCTTTATCCTATGCATGGGTCCCCTTAAATTACCCAGTTATTGTCATTAGAGATAATATATAATTATTGACCATGGAATGGGTATGGCCAATCTGTAAACAGATGGGATAGGTTATTTCAAGCAGGAAAAAGGGAAACTGGCTTAGCTTAATAGCACTAGCCTAGTACTTCCCTATGAACTTATAAAACTGACCATTACAGGTCTTTACTCAGAGTGCTTGGCAGTAACTGCTGACTATCTTAGCACCAAGACTTCCTGTTCACATTTCTTATTTCTAGTAAACTTTCTCAAATGCAGATGGTTAGCTGCTTGTCTTGTGTATGCCCTAACTGCACAGCCTTTCCAAGAACTGATTGCGGCATTTTATGTAAAATGGCCATAGGTTCTGACTATTAAATAACCAAGTAAAACTTTTCTGAGGCATCGTCTCAGTTCACCCTGACTGAAGCCTGATCCCCACCCCCAAGACCTGTATAAGAGTGTCAAATTTGAGGGTTACAAACTATGTGAAGTGTCATTACTTAAGCTACCCCTCCTGCCCTTCTGCAGCTTTTCCCCATTACTCTTCTTTCTAAAACGTCAGTGTAGTAAGTCATTTATTTGATGGCCTTTGTGATGTAATATCAATCACAGAGAGATTATCATATGAGAGAGAGAGATTTTTTTTGATGGAAATTGGATCTTTTAATGCCTTCCATACGACAGTGCTAGTGATGAAGAAAGTTTATCATATTATTATACAACAATATCAACATATTCAGAGTATTGTCAAAACTGTAAATTAGGATTGCTATATGTTGATTTATGCTAATAATTTGAAGTCTCAATGAATGATTGCTTGATGGTGTGGTAAATGGTCCTTCTGGTTGTCAGGCCCAAGACAGAATACTCAATACTGAGAGATTTCTCTTTGTAATATCTAATATTTCCAAGATAGCTGACAGAATGACCTCATCTGGTCACCTGACTCTAAGTTCTCCAACTATTGCCCTTTGAAGCATGAGATAGGATGTTAGCACAGATGTGATAAGATGCATATCTACAGTTTTGTTAATGTTTATGGCAGTGTCTGGGGCTTCCCCCCTTTTGTACTGTGAAAATGAACAAAGGCTTCTTCCAAACATGCTGTCTCTGGTCCTATTCAGACTTGTGAGATAAGCACATCCATGGCCCAACAGGTGGTCCAATTAACAGTATTTTTCTTAAAGCAAGGGTAATCTAGCTGTTTAACCCCTTCTCTCTCAATGTCCTTTGCTAACACATATACCTACAGTCTCGCATGTCTATTCCTTCTCTGTCCAGCAGGACCCACTGCTGATACATTATTTTTTAACACTAGCAACATTACAAACACATTTTGATTTTTCAAATGCCATACAGTTCTAATACATTTGTAACATACACATCTGCACAAATCAGTATGATATTCAAATGCCATACAGTTCTAATACATTTGTAACATAAGCATCTGTACAAATCAGTTTGATACTGAAATGCCATACTGTTCTAATACATTTGTAACATTAGCATTTATGCAAATCAGTTTGATATTCAAATGCCATACAGCTCTAATACATTTGTAACACACATCTTGTATAAATTAGTTTGATATTCAAAGGACATTAATTCTTTACAGAACCCCAACTGGCTATGCTGGCACTAGCCCATACCATCAAACAAGGCACCATCTGACCCACTGAGGACGGATTTACTGCACAAGTCAAATGGCACTGGAAATACTCAGTCTAGGGATCTAAACCTCTTCTGTGACATCAACAGATCAGTTTGGAGGGGCAGGTATATTTCACAGAGGATACTGATTTTATGGAACAGACTGTGCATCCACATAAAACAAATTTTATCCTTATCTATTTTCAAGTGCAACATAGATCTGTGGATGGAAAACAGAAATTTAACCCCATGAATTCCTCCTGTACAATTAATGGACAGATGCAGCTCCTAAATGCTTTATCCTATGCATGGGTCCCCTTAAATTACCCAGTTATTGTCATTAGAGATAATATATAATTATTGACCATGGAATGGGTATGGCCAATCTGTAAACAGATGGGATAGGTTATTTCAAGCAGGAAAAAGGGAAACTGGCTTAGCTTAATAGCACTAGCCTAGTACTTCCCTATGAACTTATAAAACTGACCATTACAGGTCTTTACTCAGAGTGCTTGGCAGTAACTGCTGACTATCTTAGCACCAAGACTTCCTGTTCACATTTCTTATTTCTAGTAAACTTTCTCAAATGCAGATGGTTAGCTGCTTGTCTTGTGTATGCCCTAACTGCACAGCCTTTCCAAGAACTGATTGCGGCATTTTATGTAAAATGGCCATAGGTTCTGACTATTAAATAACCAAGTAAAACTTTTCTGAGGCATCGACTTGGATGTAACAGTTCACCCTGACTGAAGCCTGATCCCCCACCCCCCAAGACCTGTATAAGAGTGTCAAATTTGAGGGTTACAAACTATGTGAAGTGGCATTACTTAAGCTACCCCTCCTGCCCTTCTGCAGCTTTTCCCCATTACTCTTCTTTCTAAAACATCAGTGTAGTAAGTCATTTATTTGATGGCCTTTGTGATGTAATATCAATCACAGAGAGAGATTTTTTTTATGGAAATTGGATCTTTTAATGCCTTCCATACGACAGTGCTAGTGATGAAGAAAGTTTATCATATTATTATACAACAATATCAACATATTCAGAGTATTGTCAAAACTGTAAATTAGGATTGCTATATGTTGATTTATGCTAATAATTTGAAGTCTCAATGAATGATTGCTTGATAAGTGAATCTAAACAAAGAAAACTAAGTTTCAAAGCAAAATGCACTTTTATTGAACAAACTTAAAAATAGCTGATAACATTGTTTCCTAACTGGAGGCAAGCAATCTTGTAGACACAAACTCCTTAAATTAGATATTCTAAGTTCTCAGTCTCACAGTTGTTGTGAAAGGGTAAATAATATCTGCTATCCAAAGCCCCATCTATAGAAGACAGCATATAAAGCACTCAATATATATGACTTATGTGTTTTTTGTTATTCAGATAGAGAGACATAATTAAAAACTGTGATGAAATCTCTTTTCATACCAGGGCATATTCCATTTATGGCTAACCTAAAGATCTTTAAATGGCATGTAAAATGATCTTAAAAGTAGAAATAATGATAATATTCTTTAAAATGAGGTAGTGCGACTATAAAATAACCAGAAATATTTTCTGCGGTAACTTCAACTTCAAAACCTTTTAAATAAATAGATCAGTTTAGGGTTATCTGGAAGTGGGTTGCTTATTCTTTTATTTACTGCCACCTTGCAGAAGTGAAAAAATGTTAATCTTTAAAGACAGATGCCAGGAGTCTGTACATTCAGCTAAAGTGATCATTCTAAATTTTATTGATAAGTATTTAAGAATGAAAGGTGTCATGACCTGTTCACTGCAGGAAGAATAGTGCTACAAAATAAAGATCTTTTGAATCCCGAAGTTCAGTACACATCACAAGGTAAAATATATTATTAATTTTATTCACCAATAGATCTATTTGGGAAAAGAAAAAAAAGTAGGCACATTTGCCACTGTGAATATCCTTTCAACCATCTCTAACATGTTTACAGCCCATAACGCCATCTTTGTGATTTTATTCAATGTCAGCATCATTAGCTGGCAAATTTCATTTATACTATTTTAACTCAAATGTCCCTGACACATTTTTATACTGTGATCCATAATGTACATGGGTATTTCAGAGGGGTTTAGCAACTGAATGATATACTAATTATAGATGCAACTTTGGAGTAATGACAATGAAGTACAATAAAATAAAATACAATAAAATAAAAATGACTGCTTTCACTGCCGTATGGTTTTAGACTTGCAGCAATGAAATTAAGATGGTAGGCTGATATTCGGTAACTACCAAAGATTTCTGTATGCATTGTTTCTGTCTCTGATAGCAAGACCTATGATGAAACTCTGTACTGTTTGTAGAATTAGGCTCCAAGTCACAGACTAGAAAGTTATAAACTCCATTCTTTATGTCTGGGTTACTTTTGAGAAATAATTGATAGATGAAGGGCTTTTCAAGGGAATTCAATTTGGGGAACGTATTTTACTACAGGAGTATATAAAATAATATAAACACCATAGTATTGACAGCAAAAATTTATAAAAAAACTGAAGTTGTACTAGGCAAGAGTTTATGTCCTTTCCCCAGTGTTGTACAACCTCAAATGTGGTACATAATTAGCATAGGGTGCAGTGAACTTGTCCCCTGCAACATCACTGGTTTTGGATATGGTTAGATTTTGTTGATATTGTGTTTAAATGTTTTTGAGTTTACATATTTTTGCTGTTGATATGCCATTTAGATTTTAAGTATACTAATATATATATATATATATATATATATATATATATATATATATATATATATATATATATATGTATGTATATGGTTTCCCTTCAAGACATCTAAAACCCATAACATCTAATATAACATCAACATCAAAACCATAACATCTAAAACCCATAACATCAAATTTCATAACATCTAAAATGTGCATCACAAAATCGAACACTACAGATCACATGAAAATAGCATCCCCTCCACATATAACGACACCAGACTAACAAACACACTTTTTACTATGTTTCTGCAGGGGGTCAAGATCCCCTGCATCCTCATGTTAATTTCCTAACCCCACTGTATCATGATCACCTTAAAGAAAGTACACATAATGTCTATATCACTTACCTGTAATGCCTAAAAATATATACAGAGTGGCAAAATAAACACTATGTTGTTGTTGTGTCTTTCGGCTTTTCCAAGTTAGGGGTCGCCACAGCGGAACTCCGGTCCACTGATGATTGGCAGATAGATTTTTACGTGCCGAGTTGCCAGCCCTGACGCACAACCTTCAACGAAGGTACGCCCATTCACGCATGTCTCCACACAGAAGACGCTCTAGCTGAGAATCGAACCGGACAGCATCTTATTGTGAGGCGACAACACTACCACAGCGGCAAAATAAACACTATATAAATAATATAAATTCCTACACTATATAAATAATAACTACAGAAAAACTACAACATCTAATAGTGATACCACAAGATTAACAGATTAAACTATAACATTTACACATTTGATGATACACTATTACATATATATATATATATATATATATATATATATATATATATATATATATATATATATCTGTGTGTGTGTGTTAGTGTATGTATGTGTGTGTGTGTGTGTATGTGTATATATATATATATATATATATGTATGTATATGTAAACAGATATAGATTTATAGGTGTATACTAGGCTAGCGACCACTGGGACCTTTACAAGCCTAGCAAAACATCCCAAATGCATTCAGCAGGTTTATGTGGCTTAGAGGCTATTTTAAGGGGTGTAGATAAGCTTGAGCAAAATTTACACATTGCCTCTGCCCATTAGAGACATAGGTGCTACTGCTAGACTTTGGCTGGATTTCCAATTTCCCTTTCACTGGCCCAGTTTTCTCGTGAATAGGATAAAACAAGAGTTCTGCTTCTGTTCTACATAAGGGGAATTCTATGAGACACATACCCAATCCAGCACCATGTCCATTTTATGTCACAAAATCCCTAGAGTGAGGAATTCTGATGATGTTAGTTTTGCAAGATATGCAAAAGGTCCATTAGAGCTGGATCCAAGGATGCCTTGTATGCCAGGTATAAACTGCTTTCAGCAGTCTGCAGGAAAGAGACTATATAGATAGGGCTTTGATGTGATCTACATAGGACATGCTGTTTATGCCCTGTATTCTTTTTGTAAGGAACCTCTTTGGACATTCCAGTTGTTGCATGTGCCTGTTCAGGTATATACGAAAGGGGGCATTGTACTCAATGATGGGTGTGACAAGGTACAAATACAGTGTAATGATGACTTTCTTGAAGCTAGATGCCATACCGTAAGTTGATTAAAGTAAAATGAATTCCTAACTACCTTAGACGCATGTTGTTTGAAAGTCAGGTTACTATGTGGACCAAAATCCCTGACTACTCATTCTACTCTTAGAGGTGTGTTATCAGTGATGTAATTTTGTAGGATGGCTGATGTCCCAAAGGGCCCAAATATGCATTTCTTGGAAATCAGTTTTAAGCCACGTCTTTGACACCAGTCCTCTATCTGTGTTAGGCTTTCCGATTGGGCGTTACTGTCCTGGGAGGATTCTAAGGCTGCACCTAGTTAGCAGTCATCTGCAGACTTGGTCTACTAGAGGTCCTTGACATGGACCTTGACCAAAAAGGAGTGGACCCAGAAGAGATCACTGAGGGACCCCACTAGTGTCTGGTCTCATTGTGGAGCTGGTGTCCTCTATCCTAACTCTGTGGGTCCTGACAGCCAGGTAAATATCCACTGTGTAATATAGAGATTTGTTCATATATTGAGATATATGTGTGCGTGTGTGTGTGTGACTGTTTACATTGATGAGCTGTCCTTGTGCAGAGGGATAACAGTTGCAGTTCTCCATTCACATGACACAAAGCCTGTCTAGAGGCTACAGATAAGCAGTGGCACCAGTGGTCCTGATAGGTCATGTTTCAGGCTGTTTAGGAGGCAATCCGGAAGATTATCAGGGGCCACTGATGCAGTGTATTTGGTCTTAGCAAGCACATCTAAGACCTGCTCCCTAGTGATAATTCTGAGGGGGGGGGTATTTTCCTGACAGGTGGCCAGAAGAGAGAGAGGGGGGAAAAACTGGAGTTGAATTTATTAGCCAGAAAATTGGCTATATCTTCCAGCTCCATGTAGATGAGTGTGTGTCTTTGCAGAAGGGTGGACCATCAATGTAAACAAAGTCAAAGAAATAGGCATAAACCCCTATGTTACATGGTGGACATTCAGGTGGCTCTCAGGATCCACAAATTTAGGATAAGGGAGACCACCTAAACAGAGAGGCTGGGCACTAGTGGAGTCCCTCAGATCATTCTGCTGGATTGCTCCTTTCTGACATCGACTTCCCAGAAGTCAAGGCTGACCACATTTGCAGATGATTGCTAATTAGATATACAAACTCTGAGCTCAAACAGCAGCAAGGTAAGTGCAAATTCCCTCACCTCACTGCAGCACAATCTCACATAAAAAAGCTGCCAGCAAAATAACGATTAACAAGAATGTTCACTTTTTTACATCACTAACAAGTGTTTGCTCATGTGAGCATATGCTCTTGTTGATTACAACCATATCCATCTATCTATAACTATATATATAAGTATATATATATATATATATATATATATATATATATATATATATATATATATATATATAGATTCACTTTATAATCTCAAAATACTGAAATATCAAATTTCAGTATCTCAAGACTATAAAGCTAAAAACTCACAAACCCAAAAACCAAAACTGCAAAATTCAAAACCGCGAACGTCAACAAAACACTACATCACACATACAAACACAAATACACCTACCTCCTGACACTACAACAAAGCAAAACACACACGAACACAATGAAATAAACACACACACCTACCTTTCCTATAAGCAGGGGGGAAGCCCCCCTGCACCCCCTCACTCCCCTGCTACTTATATATACTAACTCCGAGGCCGCACTAAACACCAAAAGACAGAAAACCCACCACCACACATTCTACACCCCCCTTGCACAAATAGACATCACATACATACAAACACCACCACTCTCAACACTGACACACTCACACTCTTACCTACCTCCCCACCCTAACCCACACCTAACACTTCCCGTCACATTCACATACACACAAACCCTCCCCAAAACCCTTAAAAAACATAACAGTTACCTAACGCGCCATCAGTACGTGGGTTCAGCATTTCCGGGTTCAATATTCTGCAGTTTTGCGCAACTGCAGATTCGACAATTTGATCTCGAAATACTGAAATTCTAGATTTGAGTATTTCGAGATTCCAAAGGGAACCCATATATAAAAAGAGAATGCTCATACAGGTCAACATTCTTTTTAATGGTGGTTTTACTGACAGCTTTTTGTATGAAAGTGCATTGCAGAGGTAGTAAGGAAATTTGCCTTTACCCCACTGTTGTTTGATCTTGGAGTTGTTATATGTAAATCAGCTAGCTGGGAGGTGGGAGGGTGCAGAAAGACGTTATTTTTTTGGAGTTGTTATATGTAAATCAGCTGGGAGGTGGGAGGGTGCAGAAAGACTTGCTCACTTACAAAAGTTATTTTT
This sequence comes from Protopterus annectens, assembly GCF_019279795.1. Taxonomy (NCBI): domain Eukaryota; kingdom Metazoa; phylum Chordata; order Ceratodontiformes; family Protopteridae; genus Protopterus; species Protopterus annectens. Next base: position 318,342,650 of record NC_056747.1, on the reverse strand, counting down.
TTTTCCTGTTTTCATTTTAGATTTGCTCTGAAATGATCATTGTTTTTTGAGCATTCAATATCCCACAATAGAATTGTGTGTGTGTGTGTGTATATATATATATATATATATATATATATATATATATATAAATATACACACACATACATAAATACATGTAATGGATATATAAGGTTTTGGTCAGCTTTTCCAATACTGATCAAAACATAAAGTACAAAACACCAAACTACTGAAACTAGTTTTAACATGCACCTGTGTTTTGATGCTTTTTGCTGCTCAATATTTTGTGCTTCAGTCAGTTTTAGTCAGCATTCCCCGAGCTGACTAAATGGCACTCAACGTTGTGTAGGGCGGCAATGCACAGATATACACGTCTGCATAAGCACAAAAGCACACATACATGCTGACCAGGATGACTATGCCACTACAAGGAATACAGTAAAGTCCTGAGTGGCATAGTGATTGGAAAGATGCACATATACTAGGTCAGATAGAGACATGAAAGGCAAGAGCTGCTACAAAAATAAACAGGAGCCAGAGAGAGAGAGCGCTACAGCAAACTGTGACAGCCTCAGCTGTGACTGAACCAATGTGAATCAGTTCGGATAAGATTTTGTTTTTGCCCAGTAATTGTTTGCATGAATGTGATATATAAAATAGCAACACAAAATGAGAAAAGAATGAGGGAGAAAGAAACAGACATCTGAAGGTGGTAGAGGAATTACGGATACAGAAAAAATATAAGAATTGCAGTATATGTACTGGAGTGATATATTAACATTATTAATCTTTAAATGTCATGGCAGTATTATATTTTTTACTGCAGCAAAGCAAAAGAACTTGACCAAAAAGTATTCATTTCTATGAAGGTTGAGTAAATTCTGTATGCTAAAGATAATAGTTTTCCACATTTGATTTAATGCTAGTTCTATTAGCCTCTGAGCATCAAAAGTCGTTGTGGAATTCATCACTGTTCATGACAGAGAACCAGAATGTGTAATATGTTCTTCTTTTTCATGTTTAATTTGTGTTTAAATAGAGGAACCCACTTATTTAATGTTAAAGATCATTTTTCTTATATTGGTTCCCTGGGTTAATGTTTTCTCTGGCCAGGACAAACTGTAGCATTATTAAAAACATCACTAACATTGCAAAACCTTTGTAGAGCAAAGGTAAATGTGTGTGTAATAGTCATAGTATTATATAAAACGAATGCTATTAAATTAGACTTTAAAAAGATTGCTATCAAAATGGCTAAGAAATGTCTCAAAATGTCAGCTTCCCTGTAAACTGACACAAATTAAACTTTAAATCATGGCACATAGTGTGAAATTACCCTTGGTGACCCAAAACCAGGTTTGTATGAACACTGCTGAATGTACTATTGCGTGAATTTGATTTTGTGTCTGTCATAACTGAAAACTGAATACAAAAATAAATCAGTACACACATAAGTAAAATATGTAATAATTCTAAAAGGGTTAGCTTTCAACTCAGCAGAAAGCATTTTTTTTTTACTGCAGTTATATTTAAACTTTCATTCTGCTGGTAAACCAAGTTTATGAAAATCATTTGCCATTACATTTTGAATGTTTTTTTTTCCTTGTCACGCATTTTAATCTTTGAAGTCAATATAACTGAAGGCATCACACAGTGCAATCAATAACAAGTGTGGTACAAATGCTGCATTAATTGAAAAGGACACTTTTATGAGAGACGAAGAAACATTAAATACCCTGAGCAATGTACATTGTCAACTCTTGATCTCATACACATGAATGAGACAGAATGGTAACTTATTGAACTATAAAAGGCACACTGAGTCAATCTTATTTCTGTCTGCCATCGTGTACTATTTGTACTTTCATTCTGCGTGCCACTGAGCAAATCAATTAAATTCCTTGTGTTGCCAGTTCTCACTTTAAAAAGGGACACCTCTGGTGAGTGCCGTGGGACCACCTTACCAAGAGACTTATTAGATAATGGTAAAGATATATTGGCTCGGAGCAGCCAGTATAAGAAGAGGAGCCATGTGATTCTAAACTGGATCATGCAGGTTGTCACCTCTGTGCTGTATTAAGGATTTTGGGCTCTGATAGAAAAAGATAATACTGATGACGGTGTCATTTTGGTGACTTTTGCCTGTTAGTGTTTATTAGTTTTAACACCAACAACCCTTGCAGTCACCATGGATCCTACTGCTCAAAAAGGGTCTCCAATCAGCATTGTCACTTTACACTCATGTTTCTGTTGACATAAAAAGTTGGGCTGCACTCTCAGCTGTTTTTTAGTCAGATGACAATCTATCTACTGATGCACACACACACACACACACACACACACACACACACACACACACACACACACACACACACACACACACACACACACACACACGTATAGTACATAGGTGTACTGAAGAAAATAAAAATTCAGTGCATTGACAGTCAAAACGTCAATGAAAACTAATTAAAAAAAATCAACAGCATTTTGTGCATGCTCTGAGATCTAACCTTGGAGTGTTAAATAAAAAATGTATTTTTTTGCAGTGGTGCAAACCCCCCTTGCAGCCCCCTCTCGTGTGGGGTTGCAGCCTCCTCAGTCCCTTCTACTTACGTATACCAATCTCGAGATTGCACAATACAGTGAAAAGTGTACATTTCCCAGCCCCGGTATTAAAGCAATCTTGTATGCAAGTCAACTGCTTTCCCAGAGACCAAATTAACTACGCAGGAAAGCTGTTGACTAAATCAACAGTTGACCAACCTCAGGGCTCCCATATATATATATATATATATATGAATCAAATATGATGAAAATCTCATATCCATAAGACTATGCAAGACTATGCAAGATGAAGTGTCAGGATTTTTTTTAACTTACTGTAACCTTTTTACTATTTGTAAATTCCATAAAGCCCCTCATTTTTCACAGTAACAAAATAATAAAAGGCAGATGACGGCTTAAGTTAACCTGTAGCACTGTAGCCCACATTCCTTTTGTTTTGATAACATGTTCAGTTACTTAGGGAGCCTAACTTGAATATTTAAGGGGAGAGTTATTTTATTAAACGTAATAGCTTGATGCCATTGTGTTCTTGCTAGTTAGAAATGTCTCTTGCTAAGGGCTAATTGTTGGTTTATCCACGTCCCTACACTCTATTAACTGTGCTGCTTCAACCCCTCCACACACACACACACACACACACACACACACACACACACACACACACACACACACACACACACTCTACATAGCCCTTTTGTTAAGGGGAATGAAACTGTAGACAAACTTTTTGTGCTTTATAAATCAATTTTTAAATGACATTTCAAATTTCTAGCTGTCTTTGGAACCTAGTTTCTTTTGTAGGTCTAACTCAGATTTATTATTTTGCTAACTCTAAATGTTTTATAGCAACTGTTCAATTCTGCTCTTCCTGTTTAGATTTGACTTTGCTGTTGAGAGGCATTTCTTTCTACCAGACCCGCCACATTCTTGGTATGTTTTTCTTAACTTTGTAGCCTTTGATCTTATTTTTCCTTATGATTAGTAACCTTTCCTCTAAAGACTTTTCTAATTTATTAGTGTTTACCCCAAATCCCACAATTAACTTTATTTCCTTCAGCTCGATGGGGAATAGTAGGGGAGTGAGGAATAGGCTACTCTATTTTAACAGGCAGGGCATTTCATAATGCATTTAATAATTTCTCTGAAGATGCCATTTGTATGGTGAAAGCGCTTAAGTGTGTGTAGCTGGATTAAAGAAGCTGTTGGATTTGTACTCTGTTTCGTGTTTCCTTCTAAATTTCATGAAAGTGATGCCACGTCTACACTAATCAGGCCACGAATGTGCAGCAGATAGAATGGTTGGAAAAGATGAATGAATCTTGGGAAATGCTATAACAATAAATTTGCAGCAAATACCCATTTCAGATCCCATCATTGCATAGCACTTGTTTGTCTTTTCGGCTTTTCCCGGTTAGGGGTCACCACAGTGGAACTCCGGTCCGCTAATGATTGGCAGTAGATTTTTATGGTGCCGAGTTGCCAGCCTGTTGCCCAGCCTTCAGCGAAGGCATGCCCATTCACGTATGTCTTTCGGAGGCCACTCGACCGCGTGGAGGACATGCAGACTGCACACAGAAGGCACTCCAGCCCAGAATCAAACAAGAGAACCTCTTGCTGTGAGGCAACAATGCTACCGCTGTACCACCGCGCCATCATTGCATAGCACTAAAATGGGGTAATTCTAGCCAATTTTGTTTTTTTAGTCGATGCGCCATCATACCATAGCACTAAAAAAACTAAATTGGCTAGAATTACCCCATCAACTGACATGTACATAGTTTCTTATTACCTAATAAAATATCCAGAATCCATCTGCTTGAACAGCAATAAATAACATTCTACACATCTATGTTCCTACCATCCAATGACCAAAAAATCCTGTCTGTCCACAAACTTATCAAATTTGCTGGGCATTATCTATACTTGTATAATGTTGCTAAGACCTGGAATTCCTTATCTCTATCCACCAGGTCAATACCATCCCTCTTATCCTTCAAAACTATGCAGAAAGATAAAAGAAAAAGTCACAATATCTGACGGCAACCAAACACTTCAATCCAAAAGAACCTCCAGTTAATGCTTTCATCTCCTCTATTTAAAACACAGAGACTTTTTCAGACTGAGGTATCATCTAAAATTCACAGCTTTTAAAAGACCTAAGAAATACATGACCTTCTCAGGGCATCATATGATTAATAAACTTTTAAATATAGGTTAAAGAAGAAAGAATTAATAGCCAAAACTTGGCTCTGTTCTTGCTCAACACCAGGATAAACTATATCTCTAAATATGGACTAACACCTGTTCATACTCTACATCTCCTTATTGACACTTCTGCATTCACTTCCTTACTTCTGTCACTCTGTCTCCCCTGGCTTTCTTTCTAAATATACCATAAACCTGCGTTTGTCTTACTTTGTATTGCAATTCCTGTTTTTATTATACTAACTTATCTTTACTTTCTCTATATACTGTCTAAAATGTCTCTAACTATTAAACCACTGTCATGCAACATGTATCTACACAACCAATGTTTTCATATTATGTCTAATTTGATGTAAGTATTTTAAACTGCATCTGTTTTTTGTATTATTTTTAAAGACTAAAAAATTATTAAACAAGATGTTTTGTAATCCTTTGGAGATTTTCTCTCCAGGCATCCACTGAAAATGGACTCCTACCCAGTCAGATTTTCCAGGTAATGAAATGTCCATAAAAAAGTAAATAAATAAATGACAGAGAGCAAATCTAAATGTCATTACAGTGTCAACTAACAATACACAGAAATTAGAATGTTCAGACAGCACCATTACAAAGCTAAATAAATAAAGACAGAAATAACATCTTGGACGACACAAGTAGAAAAAAGCTGAAGTAAGCTGAGTGTAGTAGTATGGCTTGGGGTACCTGCAAAAGGGGCAAGTAATAAAAGTGCATGCAAACTGAAATGCTGACTGGTGTATGTCTTACAAACATGGCAAGAGCTCAGTCAGCAAGAAAGGTGTGAGAGAGAAAGGATAGAATCTAGGCAGATGTGAGAAGAGACTGGAGGAAGATAAGGGAGTGAAGAGGGGGAAGAGAAGAGCTAGGGAAGAAGGAGAATAATGGAGGGGGTTGTCAAAAAGTCAGGCAACAGGACTGACTAGGCTGGAAAGAGGGAACAGATAAAGGTAGGAGAATACAGGACAGAAGGGAAACAAGGTATAAATAGTAAGGAAGGGGTTCAAAGGTGAGGGAGATGGCAAAAAGCAATGGTCAGATGCAGTGAGAGTAGGGAGGGAGACAACGGGTACGAAAGTCATGATGTCATTCGGAAGGGACAAGGAAGGTTCCAGATGTGTGCTAAGTGTGTTGCAGACAATGGAAATAGTGTTGCAACCATAGGCAAAATACCTAAAGCAGCTTCAAAAGTCCTGGGCCTGACAATAAATGGGACAATTCAGGAAGTGAGAGAGAGTATCATGAGGGATAAGAGGTGCTTACATGCAGTAATACATGTGAACATGAATGAGCTGACAGATGGAAGTTTACAGCAGGCATGTGGAAGGACAATGAAGCGACCCAATTCATGGCAGGCTGGATGCAAGGGAACGTTTTCAGACAGGTTGATGATGGGGCTGACTGCTGGAATACAATATACACAGAACCTGTACATTACAAAAAGAATTCTCCTCCCAGTGGTAGGGACAGCCTTCTTGAAATCCAGATACAAAAGATATATCACACTGATTATGCCATTAAATCCATTAAATTAAAGATGGCCAGACAGAGTGAGTTTGCTGAGGTAGTAAAAAAAAAAAAAGCCAAAAACACAATGACGAATCACGAGAAGTGAAAAGGACTAAGATGTGTGGAGAAGTTGCTGATGGAAGGACACAGAAGAGAGAAAAGAAGGAACTGAACTCAGAACTGGATTTTAACAAGTAAACAGAAATAGAGGGTTATGACAGAAATTGGGGGGTGGGGAGAGAGTGGCAGAACTGCAAATAACAGTGCAGGATAGGCATAGAGAGAAAGAGAGGTAGACTTACTAGATTGAATGAAACCTGGGCAAATGTTTTAACAGACTAGGATGGTGATCTTCCAGAATCTCAGCAGTTCAGAAAAGTCAGAAGTAACAGGATAAAAGGAGGACTGGCAGGTGATATGAAGCAATGTAGTAACTGTAAAGTAACCAAGTATATAAGAAGCAATGTGGTTACTGGGAAGTAACAAGTGTATATGAAGCAATGTGGTTACTGGGAAGTAACCAAGTTTATATGAAGCAATGCGGTTACTGGGAAGTAACCAAGTCTATATGAAGCAATGCAGTAACTGTGAAGTAACCAAGTCTATATGAAGCAATGTGGTAACTGTGAAGTAACCAAGGCTCTATGAAGCAATTTAGCAACTGTGAAGTAACCAAGGACAACAAGGTTAGGGGTGGGAATACCAATTTACTAGCAAATCTTTAAAATTTCCAAGTCTGACTGAACAGCATAAACACTAGTAAATATTGAGGAACTTGATGCCCTGGATGCCATGACGGCATTTGTGGCTATCTATAATGTCATCCCTTTCCTTTTTATAGGTATGGAATGATGCTCCAAATTTAACTGGGAGGACACTTATTCCATTAGCATGGGAGTCTTTGAGATAATAAGCTGTCATGTTTCATGGCACTGTTATTTACTGTTATTGAGGCCAAGTGTCTGCTTCTGTTCGTATCACAAAAGAGATGTTCTAGGCAAAAGAGTTCATATACTAAATGGCTCTTTAATGCTCTGCATTTTAGGCATAAGGCTCCTCTAAGAATATGATAATATACAGGCAGAGCTGTATTTAACTGTTTTGGCTCTCTGGACCATTCCCTGATGTAGTACCCCCTCAACTTCAAGTTGAGTACCAAAGAAAAAGTGTTACTTTCTAATCTTTACACTCTAATAAGCTGCATGTTACAAATATAAGCACCACCTTACTACAGCCAAGTACAAAGAAGTAAGTGCTGAGCTTTTCATCTCTGACTGAAAATGCAGCACCAGCATTCATTTCTGAATGGCAGTATTACAACAGACCATGCACAAGCCTGAAGCACTGTGTTAAGTGGAATATCAGTACTCAGAAACCGAATGCCAGTACTGCTGATCATTCCCCTGACATCTTTTGCCCAAGGTGGCTGCCCCTTTTGCCATACTGTAGCTCTGGATACAGAGTAGAAACATATTTACTGTAGTCGTTGACTAGAATACAAGCTCTGAAGCCCTTAAATTCTCTTTGTGAAGAATATCTGTACCTTCAACTATATGAGATGGTATAGCATACATGGTTTTATAACATGTTTACATAATTAATCTGACAAATAGGGCGACAATTACCTTCTTGCCACAGGTATCCATCCTGTGAAAGAGCAGGTGGGCATCTCCATATGCTTTACAGATAGTAACAGCTATATGGTATCAAATTAAAGTTAATAATTTACAAGGATTTTAAGATGTTTTACTATTTTGTCAACTGCATGTTGGTACACATCAATGGCACATACATTTGTAAGATTCCTTTAGCCAAAACAGCACACTACTGCTGTTTCAACACTGAAGGTAAAGTCATTTATACTGGTCAGTCCAAAGGCTCCCATGCCTGCTTTCCTCCTTAGGGGCAAGAGCATTTGTTTGTCAGTGAAGGTGACTGTCAGGTGTTGGGGCCTGTTTACAGATCCTGTGGACTATCCTTCCTCCACCTCCTCAGTGTCTTGTAAGCTCCACTATATCTGCCCCAAGAGGTGCATGTGTATTTCAATGCATGTTCACCATTCTGACTCAATGGCCCAATGATTGCACAGTGGGAGAATAAGCATATTGGGCATGTCATGCTGTAGAAAGACACCAGTATTCCTGCAGATATAATCAATACAGCTAGGCAAGTTGTCGTTCCCCCCCTCAGGAAGGGTTATCAGACACTGGCCACTCACATCCTCCGGCCCCTGTACTGCTAGTTAAACATGGGTCATCTAGGGTACAGTCAGGGATTCATCCCTTTGAGCTACTGGGCAGACTAGTCATCACACTGTATAAATGGTATCACCACATCTTATGTTAATGATGGCAAATCTGCCAACAGGACCCACTCTGGTAGCATAATTGCCAAAGGACACTCTCCCCCACACCCTTGCACCAGACCTGACTTCCTGCTTCAGTATCCAGAGTGTCAGACTCTGATACAAACAAGAAATAAGCATTAGATAAATGTGCAAAATATATACAAAGAAGTCACAATCTGCAGCAAATACCTTAAAAGGGACAGCTTACATAAGTTTTGAGCAAGATGCTACCACAATACACATGGCATCTATATATGGATAATATTTCATAAAGTACAATACAAGCTGAATGAGGTTACTACAAAAAGCACAGGGAGGGAGATACTGGAAATGTGAGGAAAAGACAAAAATGGCAAAAGACTAGAACTGTCGCACCGCCAGAAATGATTCATGGCTAAGACTAGCATGACGTGGGGCCGTATTCATTACGGGAGCGAAAGAAAATGGGAGTAAGAATGTGCAAGATCCGTGAAAACTACACAGAATTTACACAACAAATTGTTACCTCTATATTGTATCCCCATTTGTCATGTGGCTCATCACAGTTTTGGTAGCTACAGTTCTTATGAAAACATTACAGTTATGAAATGCATATTAATGCACCTTCAGAAAATGTTCAGTCTATACATTAAACACCAAACCTTTCTCCTTTGTCTTTGGAGATATTACTCCTTAATATTCATAATTGTGGAGGCCCCTACTTTAGATAGAGTACATTTCTAGTGGAAAAAGTCAAACTGGGGACAACTTTCTAGAATTCTGATAGACAGTGTGGACAAACAGAGATTTCTAAATTGTAAATATCACAGTAATAACACGTATGCTTTTAGAGATCACAGATCTGTTTCATAGATATTTCCAGGTCAGCATTAATTTCTATAGTCTCTAAAATCATATGTGACTACCTGAAATATGTAGTATATGCATGCAGACTAAATTAATGTGTAAGAAGAAAATTATTGAATTCAAGAAATTATGTCAAATACATTAGAACACAAATATGAAATCTAAAAATAATGTTCTGCCTGATTCTACTGAAAAATACTGTGGAAGAGTCACAAGAATCTGCTTCTATTATGTGATAATGCATTTATAATACAGCCACAAACTGACAGGACAAAAACTAAGCAGAAAGCAAGTTAGTGTAATAAACAATATGGAAGTACTACTGAGATGAGGGCTACATCATGTGGAGCTATAACCTATAGACCTGTGACATTGTGGGTGTTCACTATGACCAAGCATATCTCATTTAATTAATACTTGATTATTCAGGCCCAACACATCTAAAACCGTGGGAGTCCATAGTTGAAAACATCAGCACTTCCAAGGTTGCAAAACACCGAAAAACACTTATTTCACTGGGGGCAACCCTCCTGCACACCCAAAGATAAATATGCACACACATACATCTCTATATATATATAGCCATTCGACCTTCTGAAGGGGAACCATATACACACATATATATATATATATATATATATATATATGGTTCCCCTTCAGAAGGTCGAATGGCTGAAATCTCGAAATGCATATGGTCAAGACCATATGCTCAAAATTTCAGAAGCTTGACCTTCTGAATGGGGATCGGCATACAGCGCAGAATGGGAGATTTTACTTTCTGCACTGTAGTGCGATCTTGGAGTTGGAATAAATAAGTAGCGGGGGGTGTGAGGAGTGCAGGGGAACTTGCCCCCCTACAGAAATATTATTTTGTGCTTTTTTTTTTTTTTTTTTTTTTTTAACTTCCCTTTCAGAAGGTCGAGCTTCTGAAATTCGAGCGTATGGCTTCAGCCATATGCATTTCGAGATTTCAGCCATTCGACCTTTTGAAGGGGAACTATATATATATATATATATATATATATATATATATATATATATATATATATCTAACTTGTCAGAATTAGTCCCATGTAGGAAGACAGCAAACAATCTTCAAAGCTGCAGAATAAATTGAGTAGCGACACTTGTAAAAATAGAAGCAAGTTTAATAAAGTTTTATTGCTGCCTTCCTACAAGGGACTATTTCTGACATTTATTGGGGCTTCTTGTTTCATTTGGTTTTCTGTATACTTATATATATATATATATATATATATATATATATATGTGTGTGTGTGTGTGTGTATGTATATATGTGTGTGTGTGTGTGTATATATATATATATATATATATATATATATATATATATATATATATATGTGTGTGTGTGTGTATATATATATATATGTGTGTGTGTGTGTGTGTGTACACATATATATATTTATGCATGTATATTGATTTACTTAAATTCAAAGCATCACAACTTCAACACACAAAATGACAACAGAACTGAAACAAAAATGATCTAAACTGTGCATGCTTCGTGGTATCAGCTCAAAGCATGCAAATAATAACTTTTTTTTTTGTTTTTGTTTTTTTTTACAGGAGGAGTACCCCATCTACATTCCTGTTTATTAAATATACGATTTCTGAAATGACATAATAATGGGGAAAAGGCATGTTTTCCAACCCCAAGTGTCAATCAGCTTTCCTTTCGACCAAATTAAATAAGGAGAAAAGCTGACTCCAGTTTAAACAGTTAAATTTAGCTGGACCTATTTTTATATACTTATTTTCTTTATAGCTAGCTAGATAGATAGATATAAATGTAAGGGTGTCATTGACTCTGTTAAATCTCCATGAGGTCAATAGAGTGAACTAACTGGGAAATTCTTCAACAGTTCTCATTGTCAAGTGTTGCAGATGGCAAAAGAAGAAAGACTGAGTGTATGTAGGAAGGCAACAGTAAGGTTTAGTGCTAAAGGTTTTGGCTATACAAATGAGTTTTGGCAATTTGCAGGTGGCATACCTCTCAACTGTCAAGATTTTTGCAGAATGTCCAAATTTCTGCCTCAGAGTTTTAGTCCGTTCCACGTAAACTTTGTAATTTTCTGAAAAATCACTGATGATTGAAATCACTAAATAATGACATGCATTTGAGTTTCAAACTTCGTATTCTTCAAAAACTGCAGGCTGAGACAAATCCTGTTATATTAGCAGTGTTTTTATGTTTATAGTGATATTTCAAATCTGTCCCTTTTTTGGGCCTTTTACACCCATTATTTTAAACTTTGTCCAGATTTCTTGGACTAACAGGTTGAGTGATATGGCAAGTGGAAGTGTGTGTGCAAGCATGTCTGGGTTAAGGGTACAGTAAGGGCTAAATAAGGGTATAGATTTAAAGTTGTGCATGTTTGCTGTTTTATGTGGTGTGTGTCTGGGGTAATTCTAGTGTTATGGAAATGTTTTCTGTGAGGTATAGTTTAGAGACAGGGTTAGATGCATGGCAGTGTTAATCTTCAGGTTAGCAGGCACTAGTAAGGTGGTATAGAGAGAGAGAGAAGACAAAGTATGCCTGAATTTACTGGTAGGGTTTTAGTTACCAAATCACAAAAGTAAATTTGGTTTCTTGTTGCAATCTTTTTTTTTTTTGATGATGTTGATTTTTCTTTTTACGAAATGTTGCTATAATTTAACTGTGTTTTAAATTCTTATGCATTTCGATAAGTCACCATATATTCATATATGTGTGTGTATGTATATATGTGCAATATGTGCATTATATATATATATATATATATATATATATATATATAGATATAGATATATATGGATTTACTTTACAACTTCGAAGTTTCAAAACTTTGATCTGTAAATGGCCGAGACCATAATACTGAAGTTTGAAACTTCAAAATTGAAATTAAAAAATAAAAACAAAACAAAGTCTTTTGCAGGGGACTAGCCCTCCTGCACCCCGCCATACTCCCTGGTAAATAAATATACAAATTTCAAGATCGCACTACAGTGATGAAAATGGTAAATCTCCCATTCTGTGCTGTAAGGCAGTCTCCATTCAAAACCTTCGAAGTTTTAAACCTTCAATCTTATGGTCTCGACCATTTGCAGCTCGAAGTTTTGAAACTGAGTTTGTGAAGGGAATCCATATACATATATATATATATATATATATGTATGGGTGAATATATTTTCACTGAAGAATGTTTTCCTCCATGGTGGATGGAGCCAATGCTGCTGATCGAAAAGTATCTGTTTGAATAGTGCCAACTTTTTATGTTAGAGATCGCAGTATAGTGGGGATCAGAGAATACACCCTTTCCGCACTGTCATCTGAGTTGAAATATATAATTAGCAAAACATTTGTTTTATTTATTTTTTTATCCTTCATGGATCAATGTTTTTTGTAGTTGTCTTGGCATCGATGATTTTGTAATGAACAGTTTGTGCTGTCCATCACACTTTATACTTCTAGATAGATAAACAGAGACACACACACACACACACACACACACCCTAATTACAAGACTGCATAACTGAATGAATAAGAAGTAAGTAAGTAAGCAAGCACTCTCAATCTTCTTTAAGTCTAGCTGCCACAACCGGATACCAGTGATCTTTCAGTTTCAACGTTCTGAGATTCAATCAACTATCCAGCAACAGAGTATGGCTCCCCATAAGAGCAAGCAAAGGAGCATGGCCCTTTAATTCATGTAGGAACTCAAAGAGGAAGGGCAAACATTCAAATGAGGCACAATGGACAGTGGCCCAGACGGTGTATAATAAACATCAGGTACCCTAACAAGCATCTTTATAAAGTAAGGGACTAAGCCAAGTGACCCACAATTTCAGTGCTCTGCAAAAAATTAATTATATAGTATATACATGCACTACAGATACTACAGTAACATATGCGAACTTCCTTAATTTAATTGTGCAGGGAGATGCCAGCATACAAATGAACAAATAGTTTAGCCACAAAAAAAAAATATGCAACAGTTACGGTTACAAAGAGATGCCAGAAGGTAGAACTAGAACTTCTTAAATGACAGGCAAGAAAGAGTGTTATAAACCCAAGAGTAGCACATCTTAAAATACTAAAATCACCCTTCACAGAAAAATCGCTATTTAATTATCTGTCTTTACTATGTAGGTAGATACAATGGACAGAATGACCCATGATTTCAGATATTGCCTAGTAGTGGGCAAAAATTAAACAGGAATGTATGCATCAACAAAGACGTGAATAGTTGTCTTTTAAATGATGTGCCCCAAAATAAGTCTTAAGGTGTGCCTGTTGATCTGTATGGAGCAAGAAATGGGGTTATTAGACAGAGATAAATGGGGGAAGTGTGTGCAGGCAGTTATTTTTCATTCCAGAGGTTTCAGAGAGGCAGAACTGTGCACAAGTTGTAGATGTCAAATTTAAGACAAATATATTCGGCAGGCATTATCTGGAAGAGAGTAATTGAGTGAAGCATGGATAATGGAAGAAAGGAATATGAAAGTAGAGAGACCAGAAGAAAAGAACAGAAATGGATTGAGTCAGAGCCATAGTTGACTTAACTATCACCTGGTACCATTATATCAACTGTAAGGATGAGCAAAAAAAAGTCCATTTAGATCTGGCTGATGTTGCTAAAGCTCAGGAGCAAGATAGGCTCTATATTTCTGTACCCCTCAGCCTAAGAAAATTCTCTAACCCTATTGAAAGGTTCTGTTTTAAAAGGCTGAATATTTGGTATAACATGAGTACCTGAAATCTTTCAATGTAAAATGACTGATTTGCTCAAGGATCAGGCTGATGTTGCTAAAGCTCAGGAGCAAGATAGGCTCTATATTTCTGTACCCCTCAGCCTAAGAAAATTCTCTAACCCTATTGAAAGGTTCTGTTTTAAAAGGCTGAATATTTGGTATAACATGAGTACCTGAAATCTTTCAATGTAAAATGACTGATTTGCTCAAGGATCTATATGGTGATGGTTGTGTTTTTATGGATAACATCCTAGTTCTTGGTCCAGACAATGAAACACATGATTCAAGGCTAGAGGCAGTGCTGCATGCTATAAAAGGTTCAGGTCTAAAACATAGTCAAGACAAACATTGCTTCAGTAAAACAGTGCGTCAGTACCTGAGGCACAACATAGTACTAGTAGTGTCTAGATGTAAGCAAGGTCAGAGAAATCCATCTTGTTTTACAGAGTTCAGACAAGCCGTAGGTATGACTAATTATTTGGTCAAGTCTATACCAGACACTTTTCAATGATGCATTGTCCTTTAAGAGAACTGTTAAAAAATGTGCCATGATCTTGGAAATATGCTCAAGCCCAAATATTCAGCAGACTTAAAGAAATGCTCACTACAACTTCAGTGCTAACATACAAGATGTCATTAAACAGGCAATAGTGAATACTGATGCTAGTAGCTATGGCCTTTCTGCAGTATTGCTACAAACAGATGAATAAATGTTACATCCTACTTTCCATTGTCCAGAATACTAACAGACACTGAACAGAGATATTCAGATATGAAGAAAAGTGCACTGCAAGTGTCTGTGGTCATTTGAAAATTTTTCTAGGTATCCATTAGAGTTCAACAGTTTTCAGCTCCAGGCTGACCGCAAACCACTGGTTCCATTAATCAATTCATATGACCTTGACAAACTGACACCACAGAGTCAGAGACTGCTGATGAAGAAAATAAATTTTAGTGCTAGAGTAATACTTATGTCTAGAAAGGGTTCACTTCAGAAGCTCGAAATACTGAAATCTCCAATTTCAGCATCTCGAGCCCAAGAAGCTGAATCCACATAATAGCAAAAGTTTAGAAGCGCAAAATTCAAAACCTGGAATACTGGAGGTTTTGAATTTTGCACTTCTAAAGTTCCGCTATGGTCATGTATTCAGGTAAGTGTGTGTGTGTGTTAAGGGGTTTGGGTAGGGGCTGTGGTGTTTATCAGTGTGTTTTGTTGCTGTGATGTGTGTGTGTGAAGAGAAAGTAGCTTGCGTGGTGGTGTTTTGTGTGTGTTTGTATGTAGTGCGACCTCGGAGTGAGAATATTTATGTAGGGGCTTGCCCCCCTGCTTTCATGTAATAGAGTGATTGCGTGTTTGTGTGGTGGATGGTGTGTGTGTGTGTGTGTGTGTATATAGTAAAACCGCGAAATTCAAAACCTCCAGTATTCAAGGTTTTGAATTTCGCGGTTTTCAGTTTTCTTTGTTTTGTAGATTCAACTTCTTGGGCTCGAGATACTGAAATTCGAGATTTCAGTATTTCGAGCTTCTGAAGTGAATCCGTCTAGAAAACTAGTTGTCACCGATGTGCTATCCAAACATCCTGTACATGTCAGACCCTTGTCTGGTATTGAATATGATGAGGTAGCTAATGTGCAAAGCATAACAATGACAGGACCTAAAAACAAAACAAAAAAAAAAGACTGGAAGTTTAAACAAGCTAGCAAAAATGTATTCCGAGCTGCAAATTGTTATCCACCATATCATATCATAACTGGTGATTAAATTGCTATGTACTGCACAATCTGAGCATAGTTATCAGGACTCAATGGCTTATTGTTTTATTAAGTTAGAATCCTAGTAACCCTAACTCAATGAGCAGATGTACCATATCAAATACACAAAGGTCATCAGTGTCCCTGGAAATGTTGAGAAAAAGTCAAAATCTCACTGGACAAAAATCAACCAAGACATTGCCAGCTTAATGTCAGAGTGTCATAGGTTCATAGGTTCGTACTAGGCTATCTGCCCTAAGGCATTTATAAGCCTAGCCAGAGTGTATGTGGCTTACACCACCCCTTAGGATGAGAATGAATACTATGCCCTTTTAGGGTTTAGTTTACTATGCCTCTGTCTAGTAGTGACACAGAGATGACCCCCGGGGTAAACCTACGATCTCCCATCCATTCGTCGAGATTTCTCTTGAATAGAGTCAGTGAGGGGCTCTGCCTAACATGGACTGGGATTCTGTTCCAGAGTGTAGGGAGCCTCTGGGTTATGAATCTGTCCCTCCAGCACGTCCTATTTATTTCTGTGTTGAGGTTTAAGTCACTTGTTCTCGTGGCTCTGATGGATTTGGATTTTCTGAGGTGGAGCATGTCCATTAATTCAGGATTGGACATGGCCTTGTACGTCAGGCACAGATCACCTCTGAGTAGGCGGTATGCGACTGAATAGAGCTGGAGTTTTTTCAGTCGGGCAGCATATGGCATATGTTTAAGACCCTTTATCCTCTTGGTGAGGAACTTTTGGGGTCTTTCCAACTGCTGCAGGTGTCGGGTGAGATACATCCCAAATGGGGCATTGTACTCAATCATTGGCCTGATAAGAGAAGAGTACAGGGCACAATGACCTCTCTTGATCTAGATGTGAAACCCTTCATGATAAGGTGGGCAATATAGAAGGTCTTCCTAACCACTTTGGCAATGTGAGTGTCAAATGAGAGGTTACTGTCAACCTGGGTCCCTAGGTCCCTGATTACCTCTTCCATACTTAATGGATTACCGCCTATGTGGTAATTTGTCGGTACCTTGTTTTTCCCAAAGGGTATGACTATACATTTTTGGCGTTCAGCTTAAGGCCATGGCTCTGGCACCAATTATCCATTTCTATGAGGCCTCTCTGAAGGATGTTTGTGTCCGCTGGAGTATCAATTATGGCACCCAGTTTGCAGTCATCTGCGAACTTTGTCAGCCACAATCCTCCTATGTTTGCCTGTACCTCGGAAAAATAAATGCCGAACAAGAGGGGTCCCAGGACTGAGCCCTGTGGGACACCGCTAGTGACTGGCTTAGAGTCTGACATAGCTCCAGCAACTCTGACCCTGTGGGTTCTGTCCTTGAGCCAGTTTGCAACCCATCTTGTGACATATGGGTTTACATTTAAGCTGGTGAGTTTGTCTATGATGCCCGAGTGGGGTATTGTGTCAAAGGCTTTTGCAAGGTCAAGGTAGGCTGTGTGAACTGCCTTACCCTCATCAATGGCCTTAGTGACTGTTTCAAAAAAGTCGACCAAGTTCAAAAGGCAGGATCTGCCCTTGACAAAGCCAAATTGGGTAGGATCCAATGTCTGTAGGTCCCCAATGTCTTTGTTTAGGAGTTCCATAATGATCCTCTCCATAGCTTTGCAGACCAGGCTCGTCAAGCTTATGGGGCGGTAATTTCCAGGGTCCGTAGAAGCACCGCCTTTATGAAGTGGGACCACTGTTGCCGTACGCCACTCTTTGGGTACGTATCCTGTAGTAAGGCTAAGATTAAACAGCAGCCTTATGTGTGGGTTTAGTTCCTCTTGGAGTTCATGTAGCACACAGCCTGGGACACCATCCGGTCCCATTGATGCTGTGTTTTTAGCTTTAGAGAGGGCGGCTCTCACCTGGGCATCTGAGATGTTAGGGAGGCTACACTCTGCTGGGATAGTTTTTTCTCCTTTTGGGGGGGAGGGGGAGGAGAAATTTGCACTGAACCTGTCTGCCAGAATGTTGGCAATGTCAGTGGGTTCGGTGTATTTTGTGTCATTTTGGACTAACTCTGAGCATATCAGGGAGTTTCCACCCAGGTTTCTAACACAGCTAAAGAAGGCCTTGTGATTGTCTTTTGTGATTTTTTTCTCAAAGTTGGCCTTGGATGATTTTATGAGTGATCGTAGTTTTTTGCTAGTACTGATCAGAGACGCCTTCCCTTTTAGGGATTTTGCTCTGTCATGTAGTAGCTTCCTCCTCCTGTTGTAAAGTTTGTTTATGGCTGGGGTCTACCAGACCGGGCGCCTGCCTTTGGGGGAATGGGTCTTGGTTTTATTTGGGATTGCATGATCCATGCATTCTTGAAGGTGACCCTAGAAGGCATTTGCAAAGGATTCAGCAGTGTGGGTTGTGGTTTCCACTGGCCCAGGGGCCTTGAAGGATACCACTTCAGTCTTAAGAAGTGTGAAGTTTGCTTTTGAGAAGTTCTTCACTGTGGTCTTTTGTGCAGGGGGTAGGGGCGGGATGTGGATTTCCAGTGAGATTAATTTATGGTCTGATCTTACCAAAGAGGGATATACTTCCGGTGTGGAGCATTTTGTCCCCATGTTTGTGATGATCAGATCTAGTATATTGTCTCCTCTTGTGGGAATGGTGACTAGTTGTTCCATTGCATTTGAGTTTATGAATTCTAGGAACCTTTGGGCTAGGGTGTTGGGGCTTGAGTAATGTTCCCAGTCTATGTTTGGGTAGTTGAAGTCTCCCAAAATGATGGTATTTGGAGAGACATTCATACTCTCCAGTGTCTTCAGGAAGGCTGTGTGGGGTTCCTGAGTTTGAGAGGGTGGTCTGTAGCATGCTACAAACTGTAAGGCAGTTTTGCCTATGGTTAGTTGCACCTGGATAGTCTCCGATGCTTCATGCGTTGCCACTAACCTGGAGGTGTGGGTATCTTTGATGAAAATGGATACTCCCCCTCCTTTTGTGGTTCGGTCCAAGTTTTGGGGCCGGAAAGCATGATATGAGGTAAAATCTGATAGTGCTGGGGTGCTCTCAGGAGCCTTGAACCAGGTTTCAGTCACCGCACAGACATCAATGTTCTCCATACTGAGGAGGGCTTCGAGGGCGTGCATCTTGAGGTTTAGACTTCTGGCATTGAGCAGCATTACCCTTAGTTTTTTTCCACTTGTGTTTTCTAGGGAGGTAGGTTTGTCATTTGAGCCTTGTCTAAAAAGGCACTATGGGGGTGGCAAGAGCCTTGGCCAATATCCGGAAGCCCAGGGGTGACAGGTGCAAGCCATCCCTTGCGAAGCAGCGTGGCTTGTCAAGCATGTCATCCCAAGCAGACAGACATTGGATCCCCTTAGAATGACACCAGTAATTAAGCCAATTGTTAAAACTGATCATTTTGTCTTTGTACTGTGGCATCATTCTTGGTGAGGGTAAGATGCTGCTCAGGGTCAGGGTCATACCGGCCTGGGCTACATAATCAGAGAGCTCCTCTATGTCTCTTTTCATGTAGTCCAGGGAGGTACGTCTCAGGTCGTTCACACCGGCATGTACAAGGACTGAGTCATATTTGTACTTGCTGTGGAGTGACCTGAGTGCTTGTGTTATGTGGCGGATTCTAGCTCCCGACAGGCAGCTTACTGTGACCTTTTCCTTGTTTAGTCTGGTGAGCGGGACGTCAGTGTGTCTGACTATGGAGTCACCTATTACAAGTGTGTCTGGCATGTTGTTTGGCCTTAAGGGCTGTGACTGTTTAGCACACTGACTTTGTGAACTATGTGTTGCATGTGCTATGTCTTGAGGTGGTGGTTGCTTGGGTGTCTGCTTTGGAGGCCTCTGTTGTTTTGGTAGATTTTTAATCAGCGCCTCAGTATGTTTTTGTGTGTTTATGTGTTTGGTTTGCTGTTGTGATAGTTCTATGTGAGACTGGGTTTGTGGTGTGCGTGGTTACCTTCTCCTCCTGACTGGTCTTGCCAGTACTGAATTGAGAGAGCTCAGCCTCCAGTTTGGCTATATAGTTGCATCTCTCGCATATATTTGTATTTGTTGGGAGGAGGAGAGGGTTGTCTGTGTACATGAGGCAATTGTAACATTGCCTCAAGATTCCCAGATTCACCAGCTGAACAGGAGAGGACGCCAGCAACTGACCCTTCGACATGCTAGATATAGTGAAAAAGATTGCTGTGTAACTGAGTCAGAAAGGATCTATAGGGAGATGTGTACTCAACAGAATTTAGGTGAATGAAGTACTTTCTTTTGTTTAAGAGTGCTTTACCTGTATAAAAATGCTTTAGGAGCAAGTGCTGAGCTTTTCAGATAGAGTATAGGCTGTTTAGATTGCAAGTAGAACAGTTCTAAGGGAAAAAATTGAAGAGCAGACTTGACGGAGCCAGAAAAAGTTTAACCTTGTTTAACCAAGTTTAACCTTGTTTAACCGGCGCTGCGCTATGCGCACGACCGCACAAAGCCGTGCAAAGGCGGATTTTAAGCAGTGAACTACAAAAGAGCTAGGAATGGTCCCAAACAACCAATTACTACAGCTTCTTGTGCTGAGATCACTTCCCCCAAGGACAGGTAGGCTGCTCAAGGCTCCCCACTCCCACTGGTGAGCAAAGAAACTTCCTTCTATCCAAGTAAGGTAATGGACAACACAGGAACTACACCACAGCCCAGAATACAGCAATGCCTGTATACTGGTCTAAACTAGTTGAGAAAGGCGGGAAAACAAGGATTATTTTTTTGTTTTTTTGTTTTTTTTGTAGAAATACACAGAAAATGCAGAGACAGTGATAAATTAGTTACACAGGCTAGCACACTTTAGTGGGCAGCCTCCACAGTTAAATTAAACAAACAAACAAACAAGCAAACTTTCGATTAAATTCGACTAAATGTAACTAAGTGCAGATTTAAAAATAAATGCAGTAATCAGAAAAAAAAAAGTTCAGGCTTGTTTAAAGTAAGCAACAGAAGCTATTTCCAGTGAAAAAAGGCAAATATACTTAAATCCAGAAGGTAGTCGCTTTTTCGAGTTCCTTGCTGCTAGGACCACTCTGTAAACCCACGTGGAGCTTGTCTGAGCAGTATAGCCAGAAAAAAATGCCCAGAGGTGGATTTTAAGCAGTGAACTACAAAAGAGCTAGGAATGGTCCCAAACAACCAATTACTACAGCTTCTTGTGCTGAGGTCACTTCCCCCAAGGACAGGTAGGCTGCTCAAGGCTCCCCACTCCCACTGGTGAGCAAAGAAACTTCCTTCTATCCAAGTAAGGTAATGGACAACACAGGAACTACACCACAGCCCAGAATACAGCAATGCCTGTATACTGGTCTAAACTAGCTGAGAAAGGCGGGAAAACAAGGATTATTTTTTTGTTTTTTTAAGTTCTGCTTATGCATAACTTGAGAGACGTGAATCACTAATGCTAATGCCATTATCACAGGGTCCTTGGTAACAGCTAGCTGATGACATTTGTGAGTTTGAAGACAAAATTATCCTGTTGTTGTTAACTCCTCATGTGACATTTAAATAATTAATGTACCAATTGCAATTAGTCAACAAATAATATCTACATGTAAGACTATGTTCCAAAGGTGTGGTCTACCAATAGAACTGGTTACAAATAGTAGTACTCAGTTTGTGTCCAGTAACCCTTAACAGTCTATGGATTGTTACTGTTTCACTCATACTATGTCGAATCTTTGCAATCTGCAATCAAATGGTGAAGCTGAGAGAGTAAGACAGACAGCCATAAAGAAACTAAAACAAACTGATCTGTAAAAAGCTCTAATGGCATATACAGCTGTTCTGCATAATTCCATCAGAATAAGCCCTTCACAGCTAATGCTTGGAAGAAAAATACAAACTGTCATGCAATTGTTACAGTCCAAATTTGAACAAAGTCATTTAGTACCACAGAAAGTTAACCATAATGACCGAAAAGATAAAACTTCTTATAAAACGTTTTACAGCTGACATTCTGGATGGCCACTATCAGTCTTACAACCTGGTCATGTTGCCTGCTTAAAGTTAAAAGGGGAGGAAAAAGTGAGATATAATAGGTGCAAAAGTGCAGAAAAAGTACAGTTTTGTACCTACCATAAATGTAGATGTTCGAAGATCCACATTGCTGCAGTCCTAACATATGGGTAGTCCGCTGTCCTCGGTCGGCCCGAATACCAAAGTATTAGGCTGACGTCGGTCATGGGCGCTTAGATCTGACATCAGAGCGTCAGGGTATTAAAGCACATGACCGACGTCATATCCTCAGTCTTTTCTTGCCCCAGATGTCAGAAGGCCCTAAAAAGAAAGGCCACAGCCAAAAATAGAATACTTCCCAAAAGGCATGTACAAATAACAGCTACCACCCAAACCATACAACCATTCCAAACTACAGAGGGCAAGGAGGGAGGGTAAATTGGACTGCAGCAATGTGGATCTTCGAACATCTACATTTATGGTAGGTACAAAACTGTACTATGTTCTTCATCTCACATTGCTGCAGTCCTAACATATGGGTAGAATCCCAAAGCAGAGGTAAAGGGAGGCTGGCAAAATCATAAAGCATTGGGAGCTGCCAAAATGCCCTGTAAGATTGCAGTGGCAAATCCAGCCCTAGATTTGGAATAAAGAGGAAGATGGTAATGTTTAGAAAAGTATGCACTGAACTCCAAGTAGCTGCTTCCAAAATATCTTTAGTAGCTACTCCCCTTAAAAAAGCGGTAGAAGTGGCAGTAGCCCTAGTGGAGTGAGGTCTGATTCCAGCCGGAATCTCCTTACCATGATGAGAAAAACAAAAAGCAATACAAAGGCCAATCCACTTAGAAATAGTTTGTTTTGAAACAGGTTTCCCCTGAGAACCCAAAGCAAAAGAAACAAACAACTGCTGAGACTGTCTGAACCCTTTAGTCTTGCTCAAATAATAACGCAACTGCCTGTGAATATCCAAGGTGTGCAAAATTTTCTCCCCTTTATTTTGGGGATCTGCATAAAAAGTAGGCAAATGAATTGATTGGTTCAAGGCCACATTTGAAACCACTTTAGGCATAAAAGTAGGGTTAGTACGCAGAGATACCCTATCCTTATGAAAAATTAGGAAGGGTTCAACTGCCATAAGAGCCTGTAATTCAGAAACCCTTCTAGCAGACGTAATGGCCAACAAAAAAGCAGTCTTCCAAGACAAAAACTTTAACTCAGCAGTAGCTGCAGGTTCAAAAGGAGGTAAAGTAAGTTTTTCCAACACAAAATTGAGATCCCAGGCAGGAGTAGGAGCTCTACATGGGGGTCTTATGTTCTTTGCCCCTCTAAGAAATTGCTTAAACAAAGGATGAGAGAATAATGGTGGGTCACAGTCATAGTGAGCAGAAATGGCTGCAGCATGAACTTTTATAGAGGAGAAAGACAAACCCTTGTCTAATAATTCTGTAAGATATTGAAGAGAAACACTTAAATCAGGCCTGGAAACATCAAAGCTCTTTGTTTTGCTCCAAATTAAAAATCTCCTCCATTTATCAGCATAAACTTTCCTTGTACTAGGCCTTCTGGCCTCCAAAATAACATTCAAAACTTGTTGTGGAAGCTGCGACCCTCCAGGTTCTAGAACAGAATATGCCAAGCTGTTAGATGCAGGGACTGAATCCTGACATTGAGGAAATGATTGCCCTCCTGAGACAAAAGGTGCGGAATCGAAGGCAAAGGCCATGGAGGCTCCCATACTAAACTCCTCAGCAGAGGGTACCAGTGCTGTCGAGGCCAATCTGGAGCTATTAGAATCATGGAGGGCTTGTCTTGTCTGACCTTCAAGAGTACCTTGGGAGGAGAGGCAGAGGCGGAAAGGCATAGACGTGAAGATTGCTCCAACTGAATGATAGAGCATCCACTTTCCAAGCTGTGGGATGAAACATTTTTGTGCAAAACTTTGGCAACTGGAAATTTAGTGGAGAAGCGAACAGATCTATGTCTGGAGTTCCCCATATCACTGTCCATTTTGAAATACATGAGGATCCAATTTCCACTCGTGGGGATCCACTATCTGTCTGCTCAAAACATCTGCTAAGGAGTTCTGTGCTCCTGGTAGAAACCTTGCCTGAAGATTGAGGTGTAAACTGAGAGCAGTCTCCCACAAAATCATTGCTTGCCTGCAAAGAGGGTACGAATGGGTTCCCCCTTGCTTGTTGATGTACCACATGACAGTTGTGTTGTCTGTTTGAATCAACACTTGCCCTGGGTGAAGTAAATCCTTGAAAGCCATCAATGCAAATTGGACTGCTAACATCTCCTTCAAGTTGATATGTAAATGTTGAAGTCTGGCAGGCCACGTGTCTTGAACCCATTTTCCATTGAAGTGAGCTCCCCAAGCCTTGTCCGAGGCATCTGTCGTTAAGATCTGACTCGCCTCTGGTCGGGTCACAGAGAGTCCCTTGTTTAGGTGACATTCCTGAGCCCACCACAAAAATTCCTTTTGAATGCAAGGTATTATTTGAATGACAGTGTCCAGATCTTGGCCGTGTTGTGTCCATACATTTTTGAGATACCATTGTAGCTTCCTCATATGCAGTTTGGCATTGGGAAGCACCAGAATACAAGATGCCATGAACCCCAAGGCTTGAAGGACTGTCCTTGCAGTCAGCCTGGACCGTAGAGACAATTGATGGAAGTAAAGTGTAAGGTTCTTTTGCTTGTCCGGGGTCAAAAAGGCCATCTGGGAAGCTGTATTCAGTCTCACACCCAGAAAGCACATTTCCTGAGAGGGTACTAGACTGGACTTTGCTTCGTTCACAGAATACCCTAGGCACCTTAACACTGCCATCACATACTGTAGATGATGAAGAAGTGTGTACTTGTCTTGGGCAAGAATCAGGCAATCGTCCAAATAAGGATACATTTGTATTCCTCTTAACCGTAAGAAGGCTATCACTGGAGCCAGAACCTTTGTGAACACCCTGGGAGCAGTAGATAAGCCAAAGGGCAATGCAGAGAACTGATAATGTAAAGTCCCAGCCCGAAAACGCAGGTATCTCCTGCAACTGGGCCTGATAGGAACATGAAGATAAGCCTCTTTGAGATCCAGAGTTACCATCCAGTGATCTTTGCCCAACAGAGGTAGAAGTTGTTGCAACGTCAACATTTTGAATTTTGGAATGTCCAGGTATGTGTTGAGGATAGATAAATCCAAAATCGGCCTCCAAGTGTTTCCTTTCTTTGGTACTAGAAACAGGGGAGAATAAAATCCTAGGCCCACTTCTGACAGAGGGACCTGCTGTATAGCCCCCATTTGAAGAAGTAAAGAAATCTGCTTGTGAGCCTCTACCCTTTGCTGAGGAGGAACGTCTGGCATGCCTTTGAAAGGAGGCAATGTATGGAAATAAAACTTGTAGCCTCGGTCTATAATGTCCAACACCCATTTGTCCTGGGTGACTAAAAGCCAGTTTTGCTTGAAGAGTGCCAACTTTCCTCCCAAAGGAGCTGCCAGACAGGAAGAATCTGGCAGCTGAAGATGCAGGTCATTGGGCCTGTTTACGAAAGGACTGGCCCCTGCCCTCACCTGTAGATTGTGCAGGTGAACTCCATGTTCTAGGCCTGAAAGAACTCTGAGCTCTGCCCCTACCACATCTAGATCTACCCCTAGACTGTAAATCAGAAGAAGGATAAGCCCATCCCTTAGTAGGCCAATTCCTGCTAAACTTAGGAGGCTGCACCTGCAAAAAATCTTTAACAGTCTGCATAGACTTAGCCTTGTCTTCCATTTTCTTCAAGACAGACTCCACAGGAGAACCAAACAAAACTTCAGACTGTAAAGGAGCATCCAAAATTCTAGTTTTAACATGCTCTGACAAATTCTGATCATTAAGCCAGGCGTGCCTGCAAATAACTGAACCAGTGGCAGCCACCCTGGAAGAAGCCTGTAAAGCATCGAAACCACACTGCAAAGAATGCTTACCCACCTGTTCAGAGGCATGTACCAAATCCTGTAATTCTTTACACTCTATGCCCTCTGCCAAAGTGTCCACTTTAGATTTTAGCTGAGTAAGGAGAAAATTCTGGTACTTCAACATATGAAACTGGCAATTCAAAGCCCTCATTGCTAAAGTGGAAGAGGTATACACTTTCTTACCCCATCTATCCAAAGCTCTAGCATCTTTATCCATAGGAACTGGATTCTTTACAACAGAAGCCCTGACACCCTTAGGTCCCTGGCTAATAGTTTCTGGGTCAGCCCTTGGACTCTTATACAGATATTTATGAGCCTCAGGTACTCTGTAATACCTGTCTGGCTTAACTGGCGCAGGAGGCAGAGAGTCTGGATTAAGGGAAGCCTCGGAGAAAACGTCTTGAACAACATCCAAAACAGGAGGTATAGCCAAGGGCCTATGTTGTGGTAAAAACAAAAATTCCCTAAGCCTCTTTCGGGAATCTGAGAAATCCTGACCTTCCCATTTAAAATGCTCCCTCATAGAATGCAGGGTTTCTGAAAAAGAAAAATCCTCTGGAGGAGAAGCAGAAGGAGTGGAATTCCTCTGCGTCTGAATCAGAATAAGGAGGAAAATCCTGAATGTCTTCAGCCGAAGACTCTGAGTAATCTGAAGCCTGCTCCAAACTTTCCACCTCTGGCTCCACCCTAGGCCTCTTATCAGGAGGGGGCATAGAACCTCTGATTAAAGAAATTAAATCTTCTGCCATTTTAAGCATGTGTTTTTTAGGCACAGAACCTGCAGAACTAGGACTGACACCCGTGGAAGGCAAACCAGGCCTGCCTTTGGAAGGAGCCTTAGAGACAGAAGGAGAAGGCCTAACCACCTTAGGCAAGGAAGGGAGAACAGCAACCTGAGAGGCCCCCTCAGCCTGACCTGACTCTTGAGAGGCCACATCTTGCAAAATTAAAGCCTCCCCCTGAGACTCAACTGAAACCTCGGCTGGATCCACAGATTCCACCGTAGTTTCTAAAGAACCGGCGTCCGTAACGGACGACTCATCCTGCCTGGACTTTAAAGATTTTTCTTTGCGCTTCTTCACGGTAGCGGGCATCGGAGGATCCGACGGCATATTATAATTACACCGCCACAAGACAAGCCTAGTGCAATCTAACCTACGCTTAATGGTGCGCTTATTAAACCTAGCACAAAGCGACACCGACCACGCCGTGCTCAGGTCCCAAACAAGGAATACAAAGAGAGTGGTAATCCCTATGCGGTATCTGTTTCCCACAAGAAATACAATTATTCACTTTTTCTGACATCCGGAATTAACTGAGGCAAGAAAAACAAAAATATTCCCCAACGGTACTTAGCCCAACTTGGTTTCGGTCTGAAACTCAGAATACGAAAATTTCAGAACGCCGAACGGCACTTGCAAACGCTGCTTCTGCATCGGACCATGCGGCAAAAAAGACTGAGAATATGACGTCGGTCATGCGCTTTAATACCCTGACGCTCTGATGTCAGATCTAAGCGCCCATGACCGACGTCAGCCTAATACTTTGGTATTCGGGCCGACCGAGGACAGCGGACTACCCATATGTTAGGACTGCAGCAATGTGAGATGAAGAACATCCACAGAATCACATTCCTACATGGTGCAAACTAAAGATTGCTTTGTAGTTGAGTAAAACAGAAAGCATATCCAACTATTTCCTGATGAGTATCAGTCCAAATGCTGTGTTCCAGAAAACCAGCTGAACCAACTCAAGGCAAAAAATAAACATCTTTATCTAGACAAACTGCTCCTGTACTGATGACAGATCTATCTCAACCAAGTATACGTGGCAAGGGTAGGAGTTCGACTTCATCTAATCACGGCGATAGACCACATACACCCACTACAACTGAGTGTTCCTGTTCCTGATTCAGTTCTCTCTCTCTCTTTCATTTGACTAGTGATTTTAATCGTTCTAAAACACATAATATGCCTCAAAGTCCTCTTTTTGCAGATCACCAGGTAGGTTCCAGCCTGAGTCCACATATTCCTTCTGTACCCCAGAGTAGAAGAATTATCCACATTACTCAGCAATATCAATCTTGTAACAGATTCTTTGAGAGAGTTAAATGATGACTTCATTTTGCAAAACGGTATGTTCTGTTGAGTTGTTCATGTTCATTGCTCTTATCTTTCACATGTTTAGTCCAGAGTGTTGAATGTATACTGGAAATATGTGCTTCAACATATTTTGAAATTATAATTTTTTTTTGTTTTAAGGGGGACTGTAAAATATAGTAAATTAAGGTTGCTAAAAAAATTCCATCTATTATGAATATGTATAAGTTATTTTTTTTTTAAGAATCTGTCTGTACCGTAATACAGATTCTGAAGAGTAGTCAGCTGGGTGTGCAGTCTAGAAGTATTAACGTGGTTTGTGCTGAGCTGCCATGTTGTGTGCAATAAAAGTTACCCATTTGCTGAAACTAATGCTGAATCCTGACATTTCTGACTAGCCCTTCAAAGTTCAGAGTACAGATAATGTGCTGACATCTGACATGCAGTAATGACACAACCAGGTAGTGTGCTGTGGAACACAAGCACCAGTAGGGCAGAGGATGCAGGATTAATCAGTAATGACACAACCAGGTAGTGTGCTGTGGAACACAAGCACTAGTAGGGCAGAGGACATAGGATTAATCAGTAATGACACAACCAGGTAGTTTGCTGTGGAACACAAGCACCAGTAAGGCAGAGGACGCAGGATTAATGAGTAATGAAACAACCTGGTAGTGTGCTGTGGAACACAAGCACCAGTAGGGCAGAGGACGCAGGATTAATCAGTAATGACACAACCAGGTAGTGTGCTGTGGAACACAAGCACCAGTAGGGCAGAGGACACAGGATTAATCAGTAATGACACAACCAGGTAGTGTGCTGCGGAACACAAGCAGCAGTAGGGCAGAGGACGCAGGATTAATCAGTAATGACACAACCAGGTAGTGTGCTGTGGAACACAAGCAGTAGGGCAGAGGACGCAGGATTAATCAGTAATGACATAACCAGGTAGTTTGC
The DNA here is from genome assembly GCF_019279795.1 of Protopterus annectens. Lineage (NCBI taxonomy): Eukaryota > Metazoa > Chordata > Ceratodontiformes > Protopteridae > Protopterus > Protopterus annectens. The sequence continues at coordinate 318,313,703 of NC_056747.1, read as the reverse complement.
TGTGGAACACAAGCACCAGTAGGGCAGAGGACGCAGGATTAATCAGTAATGACACAACCTGGTAGTGTGCTGCGGAACACAAGCAGCAGTAGGGCAGAGAACACAGGATTAATCAGTAATGACACAACCAGGTAGTTTGCTGTGGAACACAAGCACCAGTAGGGCAGAGGACGCAGGATTAATCAGTAATGACACAACCAGGTAGTGTGCTGTGAAACACAAGCACCAGTAGGGCAGAGGACGCAGGATTAATCAGTAATGACACAACCAGGTAGTGTGCTGTGGAACACAAGCGCCAGTAGGGCAGAGGACGCAGGATTAATGAGTAATGACACAACCAGGAAGTGTGCTGCGGAACACAAGCACCAGTAGGGCAGAGGACACAGGATTAATCAGTAATGACAAAACCAGGTAGTTTGCTGTGGAACACAAGCACCAGTAGGGCAGAGGACGCAGGATTAATCAGTAATGACACAACCAGGTAGTGTGCTGTGG
>NC_056747.1:318000708-318008208 GCF_019279795.1 Protopterus annectens | reverse complement strand
AGCAGAACTCTGGTCCGCTAATGATTGGCAGTAGATTTTGACGAATGCCGAGGTGCCAGCTCGACGTTCGACCTTCAAAGAAGGCACGCCCATTTACGCATGTATTTCGAATGCCCACCCAACCGCGGGGAGGACATGCAGACTCCACAAAGAAGGAACTCCCTGCACTCCAGCTGAGAATCGAACGGGAGAACCTCTTGCTGTGAGGCAACAATGCTACTGCTGTGCCACCGCGGATGTTTATGGGAAATTTCTGTGATATAGAATGTCATTTTTTTTTTATTTTGTTCTGTACTGAGTTTGTCTGTCTAGATTTATTCAAAAGACCCATTTCAACAGAGGCCTGGAGAATTAAAGCTCCAACATACTACAAACATTTTTAACTGATATCCAGTGTTATACATGAAAAGATATTAAGTAATATACATTAACAATTACACATACATTTACTAAACCGATTACATCCATATGAAAATATAGGAAATACTGCAGTATAAAAGATACTTATGCACTAGCAGATGTTGAACATTTAGCATCTGAAGAGGTGTATTAGTGGGTTTATCAAGTAGATAATAGATCACGTGACCAGTGCTTAGAAATTTTAAGAAATGGAAGTGAGGGAAATAACTGAGGAGGACAGGAAATTTTAATATTGTAGGTAAGAGGTGGGGTATAAAGCAAGTTCAGAGACAATTACATGTGTGGCTATCATAAGGTTTAAATTAGAATTATAGTGATGGGGTGCACAGTCTCACATACAACTCAGGGATGTTAGTAAAACTATTTAGGTATTAGTGAAGATTAGGTATGTAGAATATGCTTCTTAAAGAATAGAGATGCTTTGGAAATATGTCAAGCTGAAGATAACAGTGACGTTTATTTTGTAGATGTACAAAAGCTGATCCACTTAATTTCCACAAAACAAACAACAGAATCTAGAGATGTCATATTGGGGTGGAGCTGCAACACATAATGTGATCTCTAAATGGGATTAAGTCAAAGTAAACTTTATTGTCATGTAGATCTATGCACGTGTAGCCTAAATAAAATTTTGTGCATCGGCTCAATTCTTGAGATTACAAAGGAAAGTGAAACAACACATGCAAGTAGAGGAATAAACATAACTAACAAATATGATACTACCCCCACAACATGCAAGAGCAGAGACATTTACCAACACTGATATACAAAAAGAATACCCTCCCCTTTGTTAAATTAACTACCCTATTTGAAGCAATGCAAAACACACTACAGATAGAAATGCCTAAGTTATTTGTCCAAGATTATACTTGAGTGAGTTAAATAATACTGACTATGGATATAAATAAATAAATATTGTACTTGGAATATATGTAAGTATATATTGCACAAATAAGTAAAAATTGACTGTGTGTGTCCAGACCCCTGGGACTAGTGCCCGAGTTTAGAAGTCTAATCACTGTAGGGTGGAAACTGTTAATGAATCTTGTAGCCCTGCAGCAGATGCTGCGATATCTCCTGCCCAATGCCAGATGCTTAAACAGTCCATGTACGGGATATGCATGTTGTCCTGTATTATTTTGGTGGCCTTTCGAATGCTTCTTACAGAATAAAGATGTAGCGATGGAAAACTGGAACCTGATAGGTTCTCTGCAACCCTCACCACTCTTTGTAGTGCCTTCCTTTCTGTAAGTGTGCAGCTTCAAAACCACAGTGTGAAGTTGCAGGTGAAGATGATCTCTATTGCACCTGTATAGAAGGTGGGGACAATATGAGGAGAAAGCTTAGCTTTTTGCAGCCTTCTTAAAAAGTGGAGGCACTGGTGCACTTTCTTGACCAGTTGGCTGGTATTTCCTGACCACGAGAGACCCTCTGATATGTGTACACCCAGGAATTTCGTATTCTTGACCCTCTCCACACACTCATCATTGATCCAGAGCACTGGGTGGTTTGTTCTTTTGCTGAAGTTGAAGATAATCTCTTTGATAATGATGATGATGATGATATTTATTATCTTCATTATTTTCATCTTTGATAATGATGGTAATGAAGAGTCTACTTGATGTGCTAGCGATGTATTCCTAGTGAGTAGGAATGGGTGAGAGTTACTCAGAAGCAAGTCATAATATAAAGCTGTTACCAAGAGGGTAATGACATAAAAAGAAAGATAACCGAGGAATGGGTGTACACAGAGTGCAGTCTTGGTAATTAGGAAATTTAACAGCATGGCAGGAGACTGGAAGGTGACCAAGCCTCAGGATTTCATTACAAGGGAACTGTGTGAGAGAACACAGCAGCAGCAAGAGCAGGAGAATGAAGAGACGACTTTGGCTAAATAAGAAAGATATTGATATTTGGGAGTGGAGGGGGGAAACTTACAGAAGAAAAAACAAGATAAATGATGTGATGGAATGAGAGGTGAAATGAAAATAGATGAAAAGGTAGAAAAGGAAAGGGTTAGATTTGAACTAAAGATGACTAGTAAGATGATGATAGGAATAAATCTCTCTTTAGACATATTGGGAGAAGGGAAGAAGGTGAAAACAAAAAAAAAAGAGGTATTGTAAAGAGGGTAGAAAATCTGCAGAAGTAGGGTAGAAGCTAGAGTACTTAATGCATTATCATATCTGTTTTACTGAAAAGATTGAACAGTCTGCACAAGTGTGGGAGTGAAAGAAGAATGGAGAATATTACTATTGCAGATGATTTTCAAGATACTGAAGACATTATGGGTCATAAAACTCAAAGAACAGAAGTTACTGACTGCAAAAGAATTGTCAAATATAAGGTGTGATTGGCAGAAATGACTGCTTAACAAGTATGTCAGAAAGGAGAGACTTCAACGGATTACTAAATGGTGGTGGCAGTAGAATCAATATAAAACCTCACCCCACAAAAAGTGGCTTACTTCCAATGGATTAGTAAATGGTGGCGGCAGTAGAATCAATACATAACCTCATCCCACAAAAAAATGGCTTACTTACAATAAGGTTTGAAAAAAGATTTTAAAAAACAAACAGAAAAATTTGTAATTAAAAGTGAATTAGACAACTTGGTTTCGCTAAAGACAGGCCACGTCAGACTAGTCCTATCATAGTGGCTTCTCTATACTCATTGTAAATTTGACAAAATTTCATTAGAACAAGTCCAGCGTACTTATGTTGCACTCCACTATCACAATTTTCCATAGAAAATCATTGCCCATCAGGTTTTAAAATGTGCACTGGCAGTGATTAATTTCTTCATAACGAATTCCTTTTTCTTCAAGTCATTACTACCATGGGGCTTGTAGATATAGCTTCTGAGTGTGTGAGGAGGCTTGACCCCCCCCAAGAAAATTGTTTATTTTAATTTTTATTTAATGCTTTATCAGGTTGGATTCCTGACCTGTTGTGCTCAGTGATTATGTTCGTTAAAAATGTGTAATTCGGTGAAAGCGATCTTACTTTATGACTACATAGCCAACAAGACAGGGAAAGAAAATCCAGTGGATGTTTTACATCTGGACTTCAGAAGGGTGTTCAATTCAGTGCAACATAGGGAACTGACTAAGAATGGGGCTAAAAACTGTGTGATGCATTAGGGAATACCTTATGTGCAAGAATTAAAGAGCCCTGGCTGTGTGGTGAAACATACGAAAAAAAATAAACCAAGTAAGTTGGTACGATTTGATACTGTCATTTTGAGCCTATATATGGATCTAATAAATAAAACAAATATGTCTGCAGAGGATATTAAGATAGGTGCAATTAAGCATTGCATATTGTTTTTATTTATGTTAGTATTTTATATATTTATGTATGTATTTTAAGTATTAATTTATTGGTATTTTACCAGTAAATTCGGAGAGCAAAACCCCTTTTCAGAGAAAGCACAAAGTTTAGAGTCACTATTATGACTGTTAGATTTCTGAATGAGAACTAGTTGTTGATTTACTTAATACTTAATGAAGTTCTGCATTGAGTGTGTGTGTGTACCAGTTTAATAACTGGTTACAGGTAAGGCATTTTTCTGGAAATACAGGAGGGTGATGGCAGTTAAGGGACTTTATGATAAATTTGATTTTGTAGAACTTTGCTTCAGTTTGCCTAGCTGGCAGTAGTGTAAGTTAATGACGACTACTGACTGAGGCACAAAAAATGGTAGTTGATAGTTGTGAGCTCTGGTCTCATATGCATTGCCCTTTATGAATGGTTGACTTTGCAAAGCACTCCTAGTTTACTGCTGTTTTTTTAAAGTATAGATTAATGCATTCATCAGATCTTAAATTTTCCTGATTTGTTATTCCCAGTAGCTCTATATTTTGTATAAGCTCTAAGTATTAATGTTTTGACAGCAATGTTATATTTTCATAGTTGGGTTGCAGATGTAAATAACATGAGTTTGTTCTTTTTAGGATTTATGGGTGGTTTAGACTGCTCTAACCAATGTTCCGTTTTTGTGAGGAAGTGTTGAAAGTTGGTATAGAGCTATTTGATTGAAGAGGCTGTGCATATCAGCAATAAGTCAAATGAGCATTTGTATTAAATTTGCCAGGTGATTGGTTGCATGCTCTTTGTTTAAGAATATATTAAACAGCAAAGGTCTGGGACCTGTACCTAGTCATATCTCTTGTTTGCTGAGTACCTGATAACCCAGTGAGTGTGGCAACTTTTGAACAAGTTGCCATGGTCTAGTTAATAATATGGGTTTATTAGGCTGTATCCACAGCTTTTAAGTAATTTATCCTGATTTTGTCCTCACAGATATAGTTTACGAAGATTAATAATGTTATTTCTTTGCTGTAGTCTGACCTATATACATGTTCCGTGGCTCTTCAGCTGTATGTGAACACATTTTTCAAGTACTTTGATAACATGGACAACCATGATACAGGTGTTGTTTTGACATGTTCTACAATGAGTGGTTATTCAGCAGAATGTTGTGCTGAAGGTTTTGTTGAAGTGAACTTCTGCATCCTCTAAAGTTCTTTTTCTTTCTTTTAATGGCCCCTAGCTGCTATGCCTGAGGGCAGGCGAGGTAGTTACAGCATGTTTACATAAGGGGATAATTAACATAGGACTTTCTCCAAAGACTGAGATGTACAACTTCTTCAAGAGATCAATTTATATAAGGGTGTGTCTATATCTATCTTGAGTCATTTCCACACACATGCATATGTATATCTATGATATTTTATGGCCTCTGTAGCCATTTTGAGGTATTCAGCTGCCAGGTTATCAGATGCAGCAGAGATGGGTTTGATTAATTTATTTGTTTTAGGTTTTTTACCTGTGGTGGTGGGAAATGCATTGTTTAAGAAGGTAGTATTGACCTTGTCGGTATGTTGTCTTGCTTGATCCAGTAGATTTATTTAGGCAGCTTGTTACACCTATAAAACAAACATTGTCATGGCTGATCATAGTCCGTTTCAGTTGGTTACAGGCAGAGAATGGGTTTTCAGATTGTTTAAGTTTATTGACCAATACATTTATGGATTTTAAATATATAACAAGCAAAAATGGCTGTCAGGTAAAGCCCAGTATATAAAAAATGAACTTGTAAAAACAACACTATACCGGGAACCACACAATAACGTCTTTATTAAACAAACAAATAAAATACATAAAAGAGAGGTGAGCGCTTTCGCAACCTTAGTTGCTTCATCAGACATAGATATAAAACATTCTGTTACTTAAATACTTATACACTCAATTAACTCTCAATTAGTGACATCATGCATTTAAAAATTTAAAGTTATATTCAACTAAGATAGAAAGTCAAACTGCTATAAAAGGACAACATAAAAACATATAGGCATAAAAACATGTATGAGCATATGTTAAAACTCTGTATATATCTCATGTATAAATAGGTGGTGTAACTATAAATAGTACTAAAATAAAATAATATATTATAATAAAAGTGTATATATGTGTATGCGTATATCTTAAAGACGTGTGTATTAAATATGAAATGTGTAAATATGAAGGGAATATAAATATAAGATGTTGTATAAAATGTATGAAAAGATGTTTTAAAAAATGTTATATGTGTGAGAGACGCCTTGCTTTGAGGAAAGGAACTAATGATGTGGACCCATTTAGCCCTGGATATTTGTCAGCATTGAGCTTGATAATCCACCTTTGTTCACAACTCTCAGTAAAGTTTTCTATGTCCCCTCCTCTCATATTCCTATAAATACATTGTAAAACAAAAAACTTAAAAGAATGTGAAGGGTCTGTGTTCATGACATGTTGAGCAACTGCATTAGTTTTTTTATTATTTCTAATGTCCCGTATGTGTTCTAGAATTCTATCCTTCAGATTTCTGTTGGTCTTCCCAACATAAAAAACATGACATTTTTGGCAGAAGCAGTAATACACAACATCTGTGGTCTTACAATCAGCGTATGTATAAAAATAGAGTTCAAAATTCCTTATAGGATGAACATATGGATTGGTGCTATATATATGTGCACAAGCTGTGCATGACCTACAAGGAAAAGTACCTTGGCGTGTAGAGGCACAGATAGTTTTCTTAGTGTCTTTATTAGATAAATGTTGTTTAAGTGATAAATTATTCCTAAAACTAAATCTAGGTACATTACCAACAGTTGAATGTAGGCTAGTAATTTCTTGTAAAATATGCCAGTGCTTTTTAATGATATCTGTATATTGATTCACATTACTTGCTAACTGAAACACTGCTCTAAAACCAGAGTTTGGTGTACCAATGGTATTGTTGTTGTGAGGACTGTTAGCAACTGATGTTTGAAAATATGGTTTACATCTTGAGTCCCTCATAGACCAAGCATCGGATATAGTTTTGTCTATTTCATCATTGTGATAACCGCTTTCTAAAAAATCAGCTTTCAAACTCCTTAAAGCTAATGTAGCATCATTGTCATTATTATGAAGTCTGAGGGTTCTATACACCTGTCCTTTCAGTACATTTCTTGGAATGTGTCTTGGATGCATACTGGTTTTATGTAAGTATGTATTTTTTCTAGTGGGTTTTTGGAAATTCTTACTCTTAAGGCATGTTAAATCTGATTTACTTACATGTACATCTAAAAATTCAATTTCGGACATAGAGAAATGATGTGTAAATTTCAGAAAATCAGTAGTTATGTGTAAATAATTCACAAAAGATAAAAATTCCAAGTTATTGCCTTTCCACAATAAAAAGACATCATCCACAAAGCGTACATACCATAATATTTGGTGTATAAAGGGATTTCTTTCATAGAGAATATTTGTATTATATATTATATATAGATAATTTATAAAAGAACATTGATTTGGTTTGTATTAATAACTAGGATTCTGACCTTACTATTGTTTGGTACCTGTGTGTGGTGTGAAGGAAGGTTAAACATTTCTGAATATATAATGGCAATATCACCATCTCTCGAACTACTGTGTTTCTGTAACTGCTATCATGTCTTGGGTGAACAGGGATAACTAGTTCTGGCTGTTATTTAGAATACCATGCACATTTATATGATATCATTTTATGCTAGAAGTGCAGCTCCAGAAA